>NW_027414150.1:0-159336 GCF_964106895.1 Numenius arquata
GGGACAGACAAGGACCATCTCCTGCGGACCAGGTATGTTTTAGAGTTTCATGGGGGGACCTGTAAGTCGTGAGGAGACGTCCTACGCGTGGTAAAGAGTCGGTGTACTCGCCCCGGGGTATGCTCAAGCTTGGGCTAATGGTGTGGGATCCCTGGGTTTTGGGTTAGTGTGTGGAATTGTAATATTGTTGATTATTTAGTGTATTTGTCATAAGGTATCCCTACCGTGTTATTGTCTGTAATTGTTGTATGAGTGATTGAGACGCGGCACTGCTGCAGAGCGAGTGTGAAGTTCCGATCCGCGGTTCCGTGTTCTCCGCGAGGAGAGCGGCCGGAGACAAACGAAGCTTACAGACGAACGACTGTACAGAAGCATTGTGTGAATCTAATAATGAGAATATTAAGTGGCAGTGTCTTGGACATTCGGATAACTTTTGTGATCCTATTTTTGTCTTAAAGTGCTTTGCTTGTAATACAGAGGTTTGGGTAGATCGGGAGGACGATTTTTGGTGTCCACAGTGTGGTAGCTGGACTGAGAGGGAAAAGATCGAGCGGGCGGGAGAGTTGCAACAAATAATCTGTGGAGACATAGCCTACCCCTGGAGATAAAGGTAGCGACAGCGGCAGCGGGGGGGAACACCTAAGTGACACACGAGATCAGGATCGCCCTCTGAACTAAGGGGGTAAGGGAACATTAAAAGGGCAAAAATCAAGGAAGTGAGATACTGAAAAGTAGTACCCTAGGGTGTATTTTAGCACACTGGAAGGAGATCGGGGGCTCACCAGGTGGCAGCGTGGACAAGAAAACCTTAATTGAATATTGTAATCAAAGGTGGCCCCTTTACAAATTAGATGATCAGGAGAAATGGCCCTGAACGGGACTCTTAATTACAATACTATACTACAATTAATGCTGTCCCTTAGAAGGGAAGGAATGTGGGATGAAGTCACATATGCGGATATGTTTTTCACCCTTTGGAACCACCCAGAGTACCAACGGGACAGCGGGCTATTACCTCCACAAGACCCGATGGTACTAGCCTTAGAGAAAGAAAGAAGAGGAGAAATGAAAGGTAATATAAAAAGATGTTGTTCAGCCTGTAGCATAGGGCAGAGATGCACAAAGCCTGAAAAGATTTGGGATCTTAAAGAAGACGATTTTCTTGACACTTACTTACCACCGGTTAGAGCAATAGAAGACCGTTGGGATGGGGTAAGGGTTCCTCAAGAAGATAGAGAAACTGAAGCTGATTCCAAAACCCCACCTGACAGCCCTGTATCGTCCCGTACTCGGAAAAGGACAGAGCAAGCAGCGATTCAAGCACCCTTAAGGGAAGCCATGGCTCCGGACGGACCACCCGTAATGATAAAAGTCCCTTTTCCTCATTTGATTTAGAAACCTGGAAAAGTGTGGCAAAGAATTATCGGAATGATCCCGTAGGGGTTACTAGATATTTTCAGTTTCTGGTAAAGCAGCACAATCCTGACTGGAGTGATATCCAGTTATTATTAGATCACCTAAGAGAAACTGAGAAACAACTGGTTTTAAAAACTGCTCACAATATAGCCACGGACCAACTGAAAGATTCAGGAAGGGACATTAAAGAACACTTCCCTTTGCAGAACCCTCACTGGAACCCAAACAGGAGCATTCACTCAGAGGCGCTAGAAACTTACAGAGATTGGATTATAACAGGGATGGAGAGGGCTATCCCGAAAGCCATTAACTGATCAATGCTGTATGCTGTAAGACGAGGGCCGAAGGAGAGTCCCTCGGAGTTTCTAGATAAATTACGAGATGCAATGAGACGCTACACCCCCTCGGACCCTGGATCAGAGATAGGAATCCAGCAGTTAGTGTCTCTCTTTTTAGGGCAGTCTGCCAACGATATCCGGAGGAAGCTGCAAAAACTGAGAACAACCGACAGCAGAAATCTAGAGACTCTGTTAGATGAGGCATGGAGAGTGTTTAACAACCGGGAGGAGGAGGATAAGAAAAGGGACAGACGGGCACTGGTGGTAGCAATACATGGGAGGGGAAACGAAAGCAGGGAATTTTAGGAAACCATTAGAAAGAGATCAATGTGCATGGTGTAAGCAGAGAGGGCACTGGAAGAATGGGTCCCCAAAAAGACGAAAAGAAAAAATTCAGGCCCATTATAAAGAAGATTGACGGGGACCGGGGGAATCTACCCTAGCGGATCCACTGGTTACCCTAAGGCTAGGGAAAAAGCAACAAGAATAGAATTTTTGGTGGATACAGGAGCAATGTATTCGGTTTTAAATCAAGCTCTGACCCCTATCGATACTGATTTTATAACAGTAACAGGAGCCACTGGCCGGAGCGAAAAGGCATATTTTCTCAAACCTCTTAAGTTCAAATTGGGAAAATAATTGGGGATAGACAAATTTTTATATCTGCCAAATTCGCCGAGACCCCTGTTAGGGCGAGATTTATTAGAGCAATTGGGAGCAGAAATTAAATTCAAAAAAGGAAAATGGAACTCCGGATAAGAGAAGATCAACTAATTGAAATACTAAGTTTGGCCCTAATAGGAACTCCCATTTCTACAGGAGTGCCTGAGGAGATTAAAGCCCAAATTTATCCGGGGGTCTGGGCCTCGGGAGTGCCGGGGAGAGCAAAAAATGCTTCCCCAATAGTGATAAAGCCTCAACAAGGACCACGACCGGTGAGAGTTAAACAGTATCCCCTTAGAATAGAGGACAGGGAGGGGATCCGACCAACTATAGATCGGTTTATTGAGTATGGGCTGCTGAAAGAATGTGAATCAGAGTATAACACTCCAATATTACCTGTTAAGAAGCCGGATGGTAGCTATCGCATAGTGCAGGACCTCAGAGCTATCAACAGGATAGCTGTTGAGGATTTGCATCCGGTAGTAGCAAATCCATACACTCTTCTAACTAAACTGGTACCTGAATTGGCATGGTTTACCGTTTTGAACCTAAAGGATGCCTTTTTCTGCGTGCCTTTGAGCCCAGAGAGCCAGCTTTTATTTGCATTCGAATGGGAAAACCCAGAATCTGGGAGGAAAACACAGCTTACATGGACTGTGCTACCGCAGGGCTTCAAAAATAGCTCGACGCTTTTTGGAAATCAGCTAGCTAAAGACTTGGAACAGTGGAAACGCCCGCTTGGGTCAGGAGTGGTTTTGCAGTATGTGGACGATATATTACTCGCCCCTGACACCAGAGAAACATGCATAAAACGGACTGTGAGCCTGTTAAATTTTCTTGGACTTAATGGCTATAAAGTTTCTTCACAGAAAGCACAGATAGCCCAGCAGCAAGTGACCTATCTGGGATATGAAATAACCGCAGGCCAACGGACACTGGGGAAGGAGAGGAAAGAGGCCATCTGCCAGACACCTCGACCACAGACGCCTAAGGAACTTCGAACCTTCCTAGGAATGACAGGATGGTGTCGTCTCTGGATATATAACTACGGACTTTTGGTCAAGCCTTTATACGAGTTCTTAAAATCTGACTCAAAGAATATTATATGGAATAGGGAGGCAGACAAAGCCTTCCATCGATTAAAAAAGAGGTTAATGGAAGCACCTGCCCTGGGATTACCTGACACTACTAAACCTTTCTGGTTGTTTTCCTATGAAAAGCAAGGAATGGCCTTAGGAGTCCTAGCCCAGAATTTGGGACCCTATCGAAGGGCGGTGGCATACTTCTCCAAACAGCTTGACGAAGTAAGTAAAGGGTGGCCTAGCTGTCTCCGAGCGGTGGCAGCAGTGGTAATAAACATCCAAGAGGCCCGTAAGTTCACCCTAGGCCAGAAAATCACAGTTATGGTATCACATACAGTCTCAGCAGTACTGGAAGTAAAAGGGGGGCATTGGCTTTCACCTCAGAGGTTTCTTAAGTACCAGGCTATCCTGATAGAGCAAGATGATGTAGATATAACGGTAACTAATATTGTCAATCCAGCCTCTTTCCTCAGCGGAACCGAAGGAGTATCAGTGACCCACGACTGCTTGGAAACAATCGAGGCGGTGTACTCCAGCCGACCAGACCTGAAAGAAGAACCATTGGAGGATGCAGAGGATTCCTGGTTCACCGACGGGAGCGGCATCATTCAACAGGGGATACGCAAAGCTGGCTATGCGGTAACCACCACAGAGAAGGTAATAGAATCCAAGGCCCTGGCCGCAAATACATCAGCCCAAAAGGCTGAGATTATAGCACTAACCCGAGCCCTGGAATTGGCCAAAGGAAAACGGGTAAGTATCTGGACAGAATCTAAATATGCTTTTGGGGTAGTGCATGCTCACGGGGCGGTCTGGAGAGGAAGAGGACTCTTATCGACACAAGGGAAGCACATCAAACATGCTGAAGAAATTCTCAAACTCTTAGCTGCAGTATTACTGCCTGCCAAAGTGACAATGGCTATAAAGTTTCTTCACAGAAAGCACAGATAGCCCAGCAGCAAGTGCCCTTTTTCGTTATTATGGGCAGTGGTCATGGCAGAACATAGAAAATCTCATTGGGGAACAGAGGCACTTTACAGATACCTGAACAGGCTAATATGTGCTCAAAATCTATACGCCACTGTCAAACAAGTCACTCAGCAGTGTGAGGTATGTTTACAGAACAACCCTAAGACAGGCCCCAGAGTCCAATTTGGCCAGATAGGGAAGGGAAACTATCCGGGACAACAATGGCAAATTGATTTTTCAGAACTTCCAAGAAAAGGGGGTTTCGATACCTATTGGTGTTAACTGATACCTTTTCAGGATGGCCAGAGGCATTTCCCTGTCGAACCAACAAAACAAGAGAAGTGGTCAAAGCGTTGTTGCATGAAATTATACCAAGGTTCGGGGTTCCCGCAGTAATTTCCTCGGACCGAGGATCTCATTTCACTGCAAGGGTTGTTTCGAAAGTAAGCAGACTATTGGGTATAGACTGGCAACTTCACACCCCATACAACCCACGATCGAGTGGTCAAGTAGAAAAGATGAATCACTTGATCAAAACGCAAATTGTGAAACTAGGCCAGGAAGCTAACTTGGCCTGGCCTCAATCACTACCCTTAGCCCTTCTCAGGATAAGAACAAAACCCAGAACCAAAGAAGGTTTGAGCCCCTTTGAAATACTGTATGGGAGATCATATAGTGTACAAGACGGAATATCCACAGAGCTGGGGAATGAAATACTAACAGATTACCTGATAAATTTACAAAAACAGCTCCGAGAGGTAGAAAAACTGGTTCTGGGAACAAGAGCTCGTGGGCTGGATGGACCAGTACACGAGATCGAACTTGGGGACTATGTATATGTTAAGTCTTTTACAGATTCACCACTGAAGCCAAAGGGGGAAGGTCCCTTCCAGGTACTGCTGACCACTCACACGGCCATAAAGATCAAGGAACAAGCCACTTGGATCCATTGGACTCGCGTCAAGAGGGCTCCAGAACCCCAATGGACATCAACGCAGGCCGGACCCCTGAAACTTCGCCTCCAACGAAAAGATGGGCATTAATGACATTAATAGTCATCAACATGCCAGGACTTTGTGTTTCAGGGGGAGGGACACGGGATGTGAATACATATTCACGAAATATGGAAACATTGGTAAGGGCTACTAATCTGTCAGACTGTTGGGTATGTACAACCCTACCCAAAGGAGAAATGAAATTGCCTCTATGTGGGGTGGCAGCAAGCAATCGGAACAATGCCAACGGAACCTGGTCTAAATTTTGGGCAAAAGGGGGGGATGAGTCGAATGGGTATTGTGAGTACGATGATAATATCTACCCCTTAGGACCCAGATTTCATCTACAACTGTTGAAAGAAGAGTTTGTGGTATTAATTAGCAATAACAATTGTGCATGGGAACACGGGGAACATAGACACAGGGGGCCGGTGAATAAGACTAAGACTTGGGGATGGAGCAAGTACTGGATTAATAAGACAACTGCTGATGTGGGAAGTTGGGATCTAACAGGGATAAGGGTAACATATATTGACTTTTGCGACAAAACACAACTAGTTGCATATAAAAGTAGTGGTATTTCCGAAGGAGAAGGATATTCCTGGGAGTATGGACGGTACAAGGCGGGGAAATTTTTAGGTGCGAATTGGATGGCAACTATTGGACCCTGTAAGTTACCTAAAGGGTATTGGTGGTTGTGTGGAGATGGATATAGTAGAAAACAGCAGCCCGGAGGACGGAAGGGAACTTGCACGATAGGCTATCTAACTAGCCAGGATACGGTGTTTAATCAGTCTGAAATCCCCTCAGGAATGCTGAGAACACCTTGGAGGAGAATTCGGGGAGTGGAAAACCCTCTAGTGACGAGGGGAACAAGGTTCCACAGCTTTGTAAGATGGTTTATACCGTTCCTGGGCGTCAGTGAATTGGAAAAGGCAATTGTGAACATAACGGCCACTACAGAAGTGCTCGAGAAATCTACAATCGATGCTATACAAGAACTTCAACAAGAAGTCCAGTCATTAGCAAATGTGGTGAAACAAAACAGAATGGCATTAGACTTATTAACCTGGAAAGAAGGAGGCTTATATGGCTCATAATGTGATTAATCAAGGCTGTTGTTCATATGTAAACCAGAATGGGAGAGTAGAGAAAGACTTACAAAATCTCATAGCTAAAACTCAGATTTTGCATTTGACTGCGCATGATGACACCACATTCGGGTTTTCTGATCTTTGGGAAAAGTTCACCTTGTGGTTACCTAACTTTGCTTGGCTTAAGCGACTGTTTATCCTTCTAATAGCAACACTTATGTTAGGAATTTAGTGTGTGCATTAATTAGATGTCTTATGTATTCTACTAGGGGGGCCAAAGACGAATACATTCAATGGAAGAAGCATCAGCTCCGTGAACGAGTGGAATCTGGGAAGTATTTTAGAAATCAGATGGGGAGAGAGAATATGTTATAGGTGATTGTAAAAGAATTTACAAAGTTGAAAGAAAAGGGGGGACTTAATTCAGAAAACGAACGGTTACAGGTTGTTAGTGTTGATGTAATAAAGCCTGGGAAAGAACAAAAGCTCGGAGCCCCAGCATTCCAAGATAAAGAAATGGCCTTGTGTATAAGATAGCGGGAGCAGCTGCATGCTAAGGAGGTGCTGAGGAGGAACATTGTCTGGGAAAGGTGTCCATCTGGTCAGGACAGGGGAGGAGATTTTTGATAATGAGTTCTTAGAAATAATTAGAATAGTAACGCCATTAATTATAACAACCTGACCACCATAATGAATATGTATGCTTTTCACCATCAATGGATGCTTGCTTCACAAATCGGTGTACAAGTTTGGTGGAGAAATCCCCCTTGCACCCAGCGCTGTAATAAACATACCTGCTTTATAAATCTCTGCGAGTTGTAATGTTTGTTTCCGCGCGTCACCTTCACCACGGTGCTCGGGGTGATGCCGGAAGATAAGCCGCGCTAGCAGCGGTACCACCACGCGCCTCCGAGTGCCGCTGAGCGTTCTCCCGTATCGCCGCTCCATCACCCCGCTTTTCTGGGTGCCGCTACTATCGTGCGCCTCCGAGTGCCGCCGAGCACTCTCCCTGTATCGCCACTCGTTGACCCTGCGCATCCGGTTGCAGCCAGGCGCTCTACCAAGCTCAACGCGCTACCACCCAGCGCCGGCGACTGCCACCGGGAACTCTAAAGACTCTGCAGGGCCCTAGTGAAAACCACAGGCCCCTACGGAACCGTATGAGACTATATAGGCCCTTAGGGAACACCACAGGCCCCTACGGAACCCTACACAACCCTCCGGAAACATATGGCACCCTACAAGCTCCTACCAACCCCTGCGGGCACTTACATCACCCTGCAGGTCCCTACGGAAATCTACGGGACTCTACGGGCCCCTAGGGAACCCTTCAGATTTTGACGGAACCCTACCAGCCCCTCTGGAACCCTACGGAATACTCCAGGACCCGACAGCACTCTACAAGACCCTTAGCAACACAACGGAACCTCACTAAAACCCTATGGGCTCCTAGAGAACACTGCAGGTGCCTACGGAACCCTACAGACACCTGCGGGCACTTACGGGCACTTACAGAACCCTGCAGGCCCCTACGGAACCTTACAGGTCCATACAGAACCCCACAGGGCCCTAGGCAACTTTACCAGCCACTACGGAACTCTACGGGTCCCTACAGAACCCTGCAGAACCCTCCAGAACCTTACAGAATCCCACAGACTCCTACAGACTTCTGCGGGCACTTACACAACCCTACAGGTCCCTACAGAAATCTACGTGACTCTATGGGCCCCTAGGGAACCCTTCAGATTTCGATGGAACCCTATGAGCCCCTCTGGAACCCTACAGAATACTCCAGGACCCGACAGCACTCTACAAGACCCTTAGCAACACAACGGAACCTCACTAAAACCCTATGGGCTCCTACAGAACACTGCAGGTGCCTACGGAACCCTACAGACCCATACAGACACCTACGGGCACTTACAGAACCCTGCAGGCCCCTACGGAACCCTACAGGTCCATACAGAACCCCACAGGGCCCTAGGGAAGTTTACCAGCCACTACGGAACTCTACGGGCCCCTACGGAACCCTGCAGAACCCTCCAGAACCTTACAGAATCCCACGGATTCCTACAGACTCCTGCGGGCACTTAAACAACCCTAGAGGACCCTACGGAACACTACTGGCTCCTGCGGTACTCCAGAGGCCTCTAGGGAACCTACGAAGCTCTACGGAATCCCATGGATCCTTACGGAACAGTACGGGCCCCTTCAGACCTCTGCGGGCGCTTATGGAAACCTACAGGACCCTACGGAACTGTACGAGACTCTACAGGCCCCTACGGAACCCTACACAACCCTCCGGAAACATATGGCACCCTACAAGCTCCTACCAACCCCTGCGGGCACTTACATAACCCTGCAGGTCCCTACGGAAATCTACGGGACTCTACGGGCCCCTAGGGAACCCTTCAGATTTCGACGGAACCCTACCAGCCCCTCTGGAACCCTACGGAATACTCCAGGACCCGACAGCACTCTACAAGACCCTTAGCAACACAACGGAACCTCACTAAAACCCTATGGGCTCCTACAGAACACTGCAGGTGCCTACGGAACCCTACAGACACCTGCGGGCACTTACGGGCACTTACAGAACCCTGCAGGCCCCTACGGAACCTTACAGGTCCATACAGAACCCCACAGGGCCCTACGGAACTTTACCAGCCACTACGGAACTCTACGGTCCCTATGGAACCCTGCAGAACCCTCCAGAACCTTACAGAATCCCACGGATTCTTACAGACTCCTGCGGGCACTTACTCAACCCTAGAGGACCCTACGGAACACTACTGGCTCCTGCGGTACTCCAGAGGCCTCTAGGGAACCTACGAAGCTCTACGGAATCCCATGGATCCTTACGGAACAGTACGGGCCCCTTCAGACCTCTGCGGGCGCTTATGGAAACCTACAGGACCCTACGGAACTGTACGAGACTCTACAGGCCCCTAGGGAACACCACAGGCCCCTATGGAACCCTACACAACCCTCCGGAAACATATGGCACCCTACAAGCTCCTACCAACCCCTGCGGGCACTTACATAACCCTACAGGTCCCTACGGAAATCTACGGGACTCTACGGGCCCCTAGGGAACCCTTCAGATTTTGACGGAACCCTACAAGGCCCTCTGGAACCCTACAGAATACTCCAGGACCCGACAGGACTCTACAAGACCCTTAGCAACACAACGGAACCTCACTAAAACCCTATGGGCTCCTACAGAACACTGCAGGTGCCTACGGAACCCTACAGACACCTGCGGGCACTTACGGAAACCTGCAGGCCCCTACGGAACCCTACAGGTCCATACAGAACCCCACAGGGCCCTAGGGAACTTTACCAGCCACTACGGAACTCTACGGGTCCCTACGGAACCCTGCAGAACCCTCCGGAACCTTACAGAATCCCACAGACTCCTACAGACTTCTGCCAGCACTTACACAACCCTACAGGTCCCTACGGAAATCTACGGGACTCTACGGGCCCCTAGGGAACCCTATAGATTTCGATGGAACTCTACGAGGCCCTCTGGAACCCTACAGAATACTCCAGGACCCGACAGCACTCTACAAGACCCTTAGCAACACAACGGAACCTCACTAAAACCCTATGGGCTCCTATAGAACACTGTAGGTGCCTACGGAAACCTACAGACCCCTACAGAATACTACCAGCCACTACAGAAAAATATGGCCCCTACGGAACTCTACGGAACCTGGCAGAAACACTGTGGGCCCCTACAGGCCCTTGCGGGCACTTGCAGAACTCTGCAGGAACCCACGGAACTTTATGGAACCCTACCAGCCCCTACGGAAGCCTAAAGACCATTGCAGGCAGTTACGGAACGGTACAGGGCCCTAGGGAACTTTACCAGCCACTACGGAACTCTACGGGCCCCTACGGAACGCTGCAGAACCCTCCGGAACCTTACAGAATCCCACGGATTCCTACAGACTCCTGCGGGCACTTACTCAACCCTAGAGGACCCTACGGAACACTACTGGCTCCTGTGGTACTCCAGAGGCCTCTAGGGAACCTACGAAGCTCTACGGAACCCTTACGGAACAGTACGGGCCCCTTCAGACCTCTGCGGGCCCTTATGGAAACCTACAGGACCCTACGGAACTCTACGAGACTCTACAGGCCCCTAGGGAACACCACAGGCCCCTACGGAACCCTACACAACCCTCGGGAAACATATGGCACCCTACAAGCTCCTACCAACCCCTGCGGGCACTTACATAACCCTACAAGTCCCTACGGAAATCTACGGGACTCTACGGGCCCCTAGGGAACCCTTCAGATTTCGACGGAACCCTACCAGGCCCTCTGGAACCCTACAGAATACTCCAGGACCCGACAGCACTCTACAAGACCCTTAGCAACACAACGGAACCTCACTAAAACCCTATGGGCTCCTACAGAACACTGCAGGTGCCTACGGAACCCTACAGACCCCTACGGAATCCTACAGACACCTGCGGGCACTTACGGAACCCTGCAGGCCCCTACGGAACCCTACAGGTCCATACAGAACCCCACAGGGCCCTACGGAAATTTACCAGCCACTACGGAACTCTACGGGCCCCTACGGAACCCTGCAGAACCCTCCGCAACCTTAGAGAATCCCACAGACTCCTACAGACTCCTGCGGGCACTTACTCAACCCTAGAGGACCCTACGGAACACTACTGGCTCCTGCGGTACTCCAGAGGCCTCTAGGGAACCTACGAAGCTCTACGGAATCCCATGGATCCTTACGGAACAGTACGGGCCCCTTCAGACCTCTGCGGGTGCTTATGGAAACCTACAGGATCCCACGGAACTGTACGAGACTCTACAGGCCCCTAGGGAACACCACAGGCCCCTACGGAACCCTACACAACCCTCCGGAAACATATGGCACCCTACAAGCTCCTACCAACCCCTGCGGGCACTTACACAACCCTACAGGTCCCTACGGAAATCTACGGGACTCTACGGGCCCCTAGGGAACCCTTCAGATTTCGACGGAACCCTACGAGCCCCTCTGGAACCCTACAGAGTCCCGAGCTCTGGAACCCTTGTCCGAGCTCGCCGTTGTACCAGCGTGCGCCTCTGCGTGTTGCTGCGCGTCCTCCCGACCACGCCGATTCATCACCCCGCTCTTCAGGGTGATGCGGGGCTCTCCCGAGCTCGCCGCGCTACTACCGTGCTCCTCCAGGTGTCGCAGTGCGCCTTCCGACCGCTCCGTATATACACCCCGCTCGGCAGGGTGCCTCCGGGCGCTCTGCCGAGCTTGCTGCGCTACCGCTCTGCGCCTCCGGGTGTCGCTGCGCATCCTCCCAACCCCGACGCACCCTCATCCCACCCCTCCAGGTGCCGTCGGGCGCCAACTCGATCCCGCCGAGCCTTAACCCACCCCTCGGGATGGTGACGGGCGCACGTCCCACCTGCCCGAGCCGCTCCCCCCGCCCTTCGGGGTGCCGACGAGTCCTCGTCCGACTCACCCGTGCCCTCAGTGCTCTCTTTGGGGTGCCGCCGGGCACTGTCCGAGCTCACCATGCTACCACCCTGCGCCTCCGGCTGTCGCTCCGCCTCCTCCCGACCACACCGATCCTTCACCCCGCTCTTCGGGGTGCTGCGGGGCTCTTCCGAGCTCGCCGCGCTACCACCGTGAGCTTCCGGGTGTCACTGTGCGTCCGGTCGACCCGGCGCATGCTCATCCCGCTCATCAGTTGCCGCCGAGCGCTCTCCCGATATCGCCGCTCCTTCACCCCGCTCCTCGGGGTGCCGCCGGGCGCTTTCCCGAGCTCGCCGCACTACCACCGTGCGCCTCCAGGTGCCGCTGTACGTCCGGTCGACCCGACGCACGCTCATCCCGCTCCTCGGGGTGCCACCGGGCGCTCTCCCGAGCTCGTCGCGCTACCACCGTGCGCCTCCAGGTGCCGCTGTGCGTCCGGTCGACCCGACGCACGCTCATCCCGCTCCTCGGGGTGCCGCCGGACGCTCTCCCGAGCTCTTCGTGCTCCACCCTGCGCATGTGAGTGCCGCTGGGTGCTCTCGGGATCTCGCCGCGGTACCACCGTGCGCCTCCGAGTGCCACCGAGCGCTCTCCCGGTATCGCCACTCGTTGACCCCGCACGTCGGGGTGCCGCCAGGCGCTCTCCCAATATCGCTGCTCCTTCACCACAGTGCCTGGGGTGCCGCCGGGCGCACTGCCGAGCTCACAGCGGTACCACCGCGTGCCTCCGAGTGCCGCTGAACGCTCTCCCGGTATCGCCGCTCCTTCACCCTGCTTGTCTGGGTGCCGCCGGGCGCTTTCCCGAGCTTGCCGCACTACCACCGTGCGCCTCCAGGTGCCGCTGTGCGTCCGGTCGACCCGACGCACGCTCATCCCGCTCCTCGGGGTGCCGCCGGGCGCTCTCCCGAGCTCGTCGCGCTACCACCGTGCGCCTCCAGGTGCCGCTGTGCGTCCGGTCGACCCGACGCATGCTCATCCCGCTCCTCGGGGTGCCGCCGGACGCTCTCCCGAGCTCTTCGCGCTCCACCCTGCACATGCGAGTGCCGCTGGGTGCTCTCGGGATATCGCCGCGGTACTGCAGCGCGCCTCCGACTGCCGCCGAGCCCTCTCCCGATATCGCCGCTCCTTCACCACGGTGCTCGGGGTGCCGCCGGGTGCTCTGCCGAGCTCGCCGCGCTACCACCGTGCGCCTCCGAGTGCCGCCGAGCGCTCTCCCGGTATCGACACTCGTTGACCACGCGCGTCGGGGTGCCGCCGGGCGCTCTCCCGAGCTCGCCGCACTACCACCGTGCGCCTCCAGGTGCCGCTCTGTGTCCGGTCGTCCCGATGCACGCTCATCCCGCTCCTCGGGGTGCCGCCGGACGCTCTGCTGAGCTCTCCGCGCTACCACCGTCCGCCGGCAAGTGCCAGCGGGCACTCTCGGGATCTCGCCGCGGTACCACAGCGCGCCTCCGAGTGCCGCCGAGCGCTCTCCCGATATCGCCGCTCCTTCACCCTGCTTGTCTGGGTGCCGCCGGGCGCTCTCCCGAGCTCGCCGCACTACCACCGTGCGCCTCCGTGCGCCTCCGAGCGCTCTCCCGGTATCGACACTCGTTGACCACGCGCGTCGGGGTGCCGCCGGGCGCTCTCCCGAGCTCGCCGCACTACCACCGTGCGCCTCCAGGTGCCGCTGTGCTTCTGGTCGACCCGACGCATGCTCATCCCGCTCCTCGGGGTGCCGCCGGGCGCTCTCCCGAGCTCGTCGCGCTCCACCCTGTGCATGCGAGTGCCTCTGGGTGGTCTCGGGATCTTGCCACGGTACCACAGTGCGCCTCCGAGTGCCACCGAGCGCTCTCCCGATATCGCCGCTCCTTTGATTCAGAAAACGAACGGTTACAGTTTGTTAGTGCAGTTGTATTACAGTCTGGGAAAGAACAAAAGCTCGGGGCCCCAGAATTCCAAGATAAAGAAATGGCTTTGTGTATAAGATAGCGGGAGCAGCTGCATGCTAAGGAGGTGCTGAGGAGGAACCTAACTGTCTGGGAAAGGTGTCCATCTGGTCAGGACAGGGGAGGAGATTTTTGATAATGAGTTCTTGGAAATAATTAGAATAGTAACGCTTTTAATTTTAATAACCTGCCCACCATAATGAATATGTATGCTTTTTACCATAAATGGACGCTTGCCTCACAAACCGGTGTACAAGTTTGGCGGAGAAATCCCCCTTGCACCCAGCGCTGCAATAAACATACCTGCTTTTTAACTCTCTGCGAGTTGTAAGGTTTGTTTTCGAGCGTCAATTTGGCACCCCAGATGGGACCCCCTCTGTCCGGCTGCGGGACCTGCTGAGGACGGGAGTCCTCTGGGCGCCCCCGAGATTTCTCGGAAGGACTCCCCAACTCATCCAGATCACCGCGGGGACAGACAAGGACCATCTCCTGCGGACCAGGTATGTTTTAGAGTTTCATGGGGGGACCTGTAAGTCGTGAGGAGACGTCCTACGCGTGGTAAAGAGTCGGTGTACTCGCCCCGGGGTATGCTCAAGCTTGGGCTAATGGTGTGGGATCCCTGGGTTTTGGGTTAGTGTGTGGAATTGTAATATTGTTGATTATTTAGTGTATTTGTCATAAGGTATCCCTACCGTGTTATTGTCTGTAATTGTTGTATGAGTGATTGAGACGCGGCACTGCTGCAGAGCGAGTGTGAAGTTCCGATCCGCGGTTCCGTGTTCTCCGCGAGGAGAGCGGCCGGAGACAAACGAAGCTTACAGACGAACGACTGTACAGAAGCATTGTGTGAATCTAATAATGAGAATATTAAGTGGCAGTGTCTTGGACATTCGGATAACTTTTGTGATCCTATTTTTGTCTTAAAGTGCTTTGCTTGTAATACAGAGGTTTGGGTAGATCGGGAGGACGATTTTTGGTGTCCACAGTGTGGTAGCTGGACTGAGAGGGAAAAGATCGAGCGGGCGGGAGAGTTGCAACAAATAATCTGTGGAGACATAGCCTACCCCTGGAGATAAAGGTAGCGACAGCGGCAGCGGGGGGGTAACACCTAAGTGACACACGGAGATCAGGATCGCCTCTGAACTAAGGGGGTAAGGGAACATTAAAAGGGCAAAAATCAAGGAAGTGAGATACTGAAAAGTAGTACCCTAGGGTGTATTTTAGCACACTGGAAGGAGATCGGGGGCTCACCAGGTGGCAGCGTGGACAAGAAAACCTTAATTGAATATTGTAATCAAAGGTGGCCCCTTTACAAATTAGATGATCAGGAGAAATGGCCCTGAACGGGACTCTTAATTACAATACTATACTACAATTAATGCTGTCCCTTAGAAGGGAAGGAATGTGGGATGAAGTCACATATGCGGATATGTTTTTCACCCTTTGGAACCACCCAGAGTACCAACGGGACAGCGGGCTATTACCTCCACAAGACCCGATGGTACTAGCCTTAGAGAAAGAAAGAAGAGGAGAAATGAAAGGTAATATAAAAAGATGTTGTTCAGCCTGTAGCATAGGGCAGAGATGCACAAAGCCTGAAAAGATTTGGGATCTTAAAGAAGACGATTTTCTTGACACTTACTTACCACCGGTTAGAGCAATAGAAGACCGTTGGGATGGGGTAAGGGTTCCTCAAGAAGATAGAGAAACTGAAGCTGATTCCAAAACCCCACCTGACAGCCCTGTATCGTCCCGTACTCGGAAAAGGACAGAGCAAGCAGCGATTCAAGCACCCTTAAGGGAAGCCATGGCTCCGGACGGACCACCCGTAATGATAAAAGTCCCTTTTCCTCATTTGATTTAGAAACCTGGAAAAGTGTGGCAAAGAATTATCGGAATGATCCCGTAGGGGTTACTAGATATTTTCAGTTTCTGGTAAAGCAGCACAATCCTGACTGGAGTGATATCCAGTTATTATTAGATCACCTAAGAGAAACTGAGAAACAACTGGTTTTAAAAACTGCTCACAATATAGCCACGGACCAACTGAAAGATTCAGGAAGGGACATTAAAGAACACTTCCCTTTGCAGAACCCTCACTGGAACCCAAACAGGAGCATTCACTCAGAGGCGCTAGAAACTTACAGAGATTGGATTATAACAGGGATGGAGAGGGCTATCCCGAAAGCCATTAACTGATCAATGCTGTATGCTGTAAGACGAGGGCCGAAGGAGAGTCCCTCGGAGTTTCTAGATAAATTACGAGATGCAATGAGACGCTACACCCCCTCGGACCCTGGATCAGAGATAGGAATCCAGCAGTTAGTGTCTCTCTTTTTAGGGCAGTCTGCCAACGATATCCGGAGGAAGCTGCAAAAACTGAGAACAACCGACAGCAGAAATCTAGAGACTCTGTTAGATGAGGCATGGAGAGTGTTTAACAACCGGGAGGAGGAGGATAAGAAAAGGGACAGACGGGCACTGGTGGTAGCAATACATGGGAGGGGAAACGAAAGCAGGGAATTTTAGGAAACCATTAGAAAGAGATCAATGTGCATGGTGTAAGCAGAGAGGGCACTGGAAGAATGGGTCCCCAAAAAGACGAAAAGAAAAAATTCAGGCCCATTATAAAGAAGATTGACGGGGACCGGGGGAATCTACCCTAGCGGATCCACTGGTTACCCTAAGGCTAGGGAAAAAGCAACAAGAATAGAATTTTTGGTGGATACAGGAGCAATGTATTCGGTTTTAAATCAAGCTCTGACCCCTATCGATACTGATTTTATAACAGTAACAGGAGCCACTGGCCGGAGCGAAAAGGCATATTTTCTCAAACCTCTTAAGTTCAAATTGGGAAAATAATTGGGGATAGACAAATTTTTATATCTGCCAAATTCGCCGAGACCCCTGTTAGGGCGAGATTTATTAGAGCAATTGGGAGCAGAAATTAAATTCAAAAAAGGAAAATGGAACTCCGGATAAGAGAAGATCAACTAATTGAAATACTAAGTTTGGCCCTAATAGGAACTCCCATTTCTACAGGAGTGCCTGAGGAGATTAAAGCCCAAATTTATCCGGGGGTCTGGGCCTCGGGAGTGCCGGGGAGAGCAAAAAATGCTTCCCCAATAGTGATAAAGCCTCAACAAGGACCACGACCGGTGAGAGTTAAACAGTATCCCCTTAGAATAGAGGACAGGGAGGGGATCCGACCAACTATAGATCGGTTTATTGAGTATGGGCTGCTGAAAGAATGTGAATCAGAGTATAACACTCCAATATTACCTGTTAAGAAGCCGGATGGTAGCTATCGCATAGTGCAGGACCTCAGAGCTATCAACAGGATAGCTGTTGAGGATTTGCATCCGGTAGTAGCAAATCCATACACTCTTCTAACTAAACTGGTACCTGAATTGGCATGGTTTACCGTTTTGAACCTAAAGGATGCCTTTTTCTGCGTGCCTTTGAGCCCAGAGAGCCAGCTTTTATTTGCATTCGAATGGGAAAACCCAGAATCTGGGAGGAAAACACAGCTTACATGGACTGTGCTACCGCAGGGCTTCAAAAATAGCTCGACGCTTTTTGGAAATCAGCTAGCTAAAGACTTGGAACAGTGGAAACGCCCGCTTGGGTCAGGAGTGGTTTTGCAGTATGTGGACGATATATTACTCGCCCCTGACACCAGAGAAACATGCATAAAACGGACTGTGAGCCTGTTAAATTTTCTTGGACTTAATGGCTATAAAGTTTCTTCACAGAAAGCACAGATAGCCCAGCAGCAAGTGACCTATCTGGGATATGAAATAACCGCAGGCCAACGGACACTGGGGAAGGAGAGGAAAGAGGCCATCTGCCAGACACCTCGACCACAGACGCCTAAGGAACTTCGAACCTTCCTAGGAATGACAGGATGGTGTCGTCTCTGGATATATAACTACGGACTTTTGGTCAAGCCTTTATACGAGTTCTTAAAATCTGACTCAAAGAATATTATATGGAATAGGGAGGCAGACAAAGCCTTCCATCGATTAAAAAAGAGGTTAATGGAAGCACCTGCCCTGGGATTACCTGACACTACTAAACCTTTCTGGTTGTTTTCCTATGAAAAGCAAGGAATGGCCTTAGGAGTCCTAGCCCAGAATTTGGGACCCTATCGAAGGGCGGTGGCATACTTCTCCAAACAGCTTGACGAAGTAAGTAAAGGGTGGCCTAGCTGTCTCCGAGCGGTGGCAGCAGTGGTAATAAACATCCAAGAGGCCCGTAAGTTCACCCTAGGCCAGAAAATCACAGTTATGGTATCACATACAGTCTCAGCAGTACTGGAAGTAAAAGGGGGGCATTGGCTTTCACCTCAGAGGTTTCTTAAGTACCAGGCTATCCTGATAGAGCAAGATGATGTAGATATAACGGTAACTAATATTGTCAATCCAGCCTCTTTCCTCAGCGGAACCGAAGGAGTATCAGTGACCCACGACTGCTTGGAAACAATCGAGGCGGTGTACTCCAGCCGACCAGACCTGAAAGAAGAACCATTGGAGGATGCAGAGGATTCCTGGTTCACCGACGGGAGCGGCATCATTCAACAGGGGATACGCAAAGCTGGCTATGCGGTAACCACCACAGAGAAGGTAATAGAATCCAAGGCCCTGGCCGCAAATACATCAGCCCAAAAGGCTGAGATTATAGCACTAACCCGAGCCCTGGAATTGGCCAAAGGAAAACGGGTAAGTATCTGGACAGAATCTAAATATGCTTTTGGGGTAGTGCATGCTCACGGGGCGGTCTGGAGAGGAAGAGGACTCTTATCGACACAAGGGAAGCACATCAAACATGCTGAAGAAATTCTCAAACTCTTAGCTGCAGTATTACTGCCTGCCAAAGTGACAATGGCTATAAAGTTTCTTCACAGAAAGCACAGATAGCCCAGCAGCAAGTGCCCTTTTTCGTTATTATGGGCAGTGGTCATGGCAGAACATAGAAAATCTCATTGGGGAACAGAGGCACTTTACAGATACCTGAACAGGCTAATATGTGCTCAAAATCTATACGCCACTGTCAAACAAGTCACTCAGCAGTGTGAGGTATGTTTACAGAACAACCCTAAGACAGGCCCCAGAGTCCAATTTGGCCAGATAGGGAAGGGAAACTATCCGGGACAACAATGGCAAATTGATTTTTCAGAACTTCCAAGAAAAGGGGGTTTCGATACCTATTGGTGTTAACTGATACCTTTTCAGGATGGCCAGAGGCATTTCCCTGTCGAACCAACAAAACAAGAGAAGTGGTCAAAGCGTTGTTGCATGAAATTATACCAAGGTTCGGGGTTCCCGCAGTAATTTCCTCGGACCGAGGATCTCATTTCACTGCAAGGGTTGTTTCGAAAGTAAGCAGACTATTGGGTATAGACTGGCAACTTCACACCCCATACAACCCACGATCGAGTGGTCAAGTAGAAAAGATGAATCACTTGATCAAAACGCAAATTGTGAAACTAGGCCAGGAAGCTAACTTGGCCTGGCCTCAATCACTACCCTTAGCCCTTCTCAGGATAAGAACAAAACCCAGAACCAAAGAAGGTTTGAGCCCCTTTGAAATACTGTATGGGAGATCATATAGTGTACAAGACGGAATATCCACAGAGCTGGGGAATGAAATACTAACAGATTACCTGATAAATTTACAAAAACAGCTCCGAGAGGTAGAAAAACTGGTTCTGGGAACAAGAGCTCGTGGGCTGGATGGACCAGTACACGAGATCGAACTTGGGGACTATGTATATGTTAAGTCTTTTACAGATTCACCACTGAAGCCAAAGGGGGAAGGTCCCTTCCAGGTACTGCTGACCACTCACACGGCCATAAAGATCAAGGAACAAGCCACTTGGATCCATTGGACTCGCGTCAAGAGGGCTCCAGAACCCCAATGGACATCAACGCAGGCCGGACCCCTGAAACTTCGCCTCCAACGAAAAGATGGGCATTAATGACATTAATAGTCATCAACATGCCAGGACTTTGTGTTTCAGGGGGAGGGACACGGGATGTGAATACATATTCACGAAATATGGAAACATTGGTAAGGGCTACTAATCTGTCAGACTGTTGGGTATGTACAACCCTACCCAAAGGAGAAATGAAATTGCCTCTATGTGGGGTGGCAGCAAGCAATCGGAACAATGCCAACGGAACCTGGTCTAAATTTTGGGCAAAAGGGGGGGATGAGTCGAATGGGTATTGTGAGTACGATGATAATATCTACCCCTTAGGACCCAGATTTCATCTACAACTGTTGAAAGAAGAGTTTGTGGTATTAATTAGCAATAACAATTGTGCATGGGAACACGGGGAACATAGACACAGGGGGCCGGTGAATAAGACTAAGACTTGGGGATGGAGCAAGTACTGGATTAATAAGACAACTGCTGATGTGGGAAGTTGGGATCTAACAGGGATAAGGGTAACATATATTGACTTTTGCGACAAAACACAACTAGTTGCATATAAAAGTAGTGGTATTTCCGAAGGAGAAGGATATTCCTGGGAGTATGGACGGTACAAGGCGGGGAAATTTTTAGGTGCGAATTGGATGGCAACTATTGGACCCTGTAAGTTACCTAAAGGGTATTGGTGGTTGTGTGGAGATGGATATAGTAGAAAACAGCAGCCCGGAGGACGGAAGGGAACTTGCACGATAGGCTATCTAACTAGCCAGGATACGGTGTTTAATCAGTCTGAAATCCCCTCAGGAATGCTGAGAACACCTTGGAGGAGAATTCGGGGAGTGGAAAACCCTCTAGTGACGAGGGGAACAAGGTTCCACAGCTTTGTAAGATGGTTTATACCGTTCCTGGGCGTCAGTGAATTGGAAAAGGCAATTGTGAACATAACGGCCACTACAGAAGTGCTCGAGAAATCTACAATCGATGCTATACAAGAACTTCAACAAGAAGTCCAGTCATTAGCAAATGTGGTGAAACAAAACAGAATGGCATTAGACTTATTAACCTGGAAAGAAGGAGGCTTATATGGCTCATAATGTGATTAATCAAGGCTGTTGTTCATATGTAAACCAGAATGGGAGAGTAGAGAAGACTTACAAAATCTCATAGCTAAAACTCAGATTTTGCATTTGACTGCGCATGATGACACCACATTCGGGTTTTCTGATCTTTGGGAAAAGTTCACCTTGTGGTTACCTAACTTTGCTTGGCTTAAGCGACTGTTTATCCTTCTAATAGCAACACTTATGTTAGGAATTTAGTGTGTGCATTAATTAGATGTCTTATGTATTCTACTAGGGGGGCCAAAGACGAATACATTCAATGGAAGAAGCATCAGCTCCGTGAACGAGTGGAATCTGGGAAGTATTTTAGAAATCAGATGGGGAGAGAGAATATGTTATAGGTGATTGTAAAAGAATTTACAAAGTTGAAAGAAAAGGGGGGACTTAATTCAGAAAACGAACGGTTACAGGTTGTTAGTGTTGATGTAATAAAGCCTGGGAAAGAACAAAAGCTCGGAGCCCCAGCATTCCAAGATAAAGAAATGGCCTTGTGTATAAGATAGCGGGAGCAGCTGCATGCTAAGGAGGTGCTGAGGAGGAACATTGTCTGGGAAAGGTGTCCATCTGGTCAGGACAGGGGAGGAGATTTTTGATAATGAGTTCTTAGAAATAATTAGAATAGTAACGCCATTAATTATAACAACCTGACCACCATAATGAATATGTATGCTTTTCACCATCAATGGATGCTTGCTTCACAAATCGGTGTACAAGTTTGGTGGAGAAATCCCCCTTGCACCCAGCGCTGTAATAAACATACCTGCTTTATAAATCTCTGCGAGTTGTAATGTTTGTTTCCGCGCGTCACCTTCACCACGGTGCTCGGGGTGATGCCGGAAGATAAGCCGCGCTAGCAGCGGTACCACCACGCGCCTCCGAGTGCCGCTGAGCGTTCTCCCGTATCGCCGCTCCATCACCCCGCTTTTCTGGGTGCCGCTACTATCGTGCGCCTCCGAGTGCCGCCGAGCACTCTCCCTGTATCGCCACTCGTTGACCCTGCGCATCCGGTTGCAGCCAGGCGCTCTACCAAGCTCAACGCGCTACCACCCAGCGCCGGCGACTGCCACCGGGAACTCTAAAGACTCTGCAGGGCCCTAGTGAAAACCACAGGCCCCTACGGAACCGTATGAGACTATATAGGCCCTTAGGGAACACCACAGGCCCCTACGGAACCCTACACAACCCTCCGGAAACATATGGCACCCTACAAGCTCCTACCAACCCCTGCGGGCACTTACATCACCCTGCAGGTCCCTACGGAAATCTACGGGACTCTACGGGCCCCTAGGGAACCCTTCAGATTTTGACGGAACCCTACCAGCCCCTCTGGAACCCTACGGAATACTCCAGGACCCGACAGGACTCTACAAGACCCTTAGCAACACAACGGAACCTCACTAAAACCCTATGGGCTCCTAGAGAACACTGCAGGTGCCTACGGAACCCTACAGACACCTGCGGGCACTTACGGGCACTTACAGAACCCTGCAGGCCCCTACGGAACCTTACAGGTCCATACAGAACCCCACAGGGCCCTAGGCAACTTTACCAGCCACTACGGAACTCTACGGGTCCCTACAGAACCCTGCAGAACCCTCCAGAACCTTACAGAATCCCACAGACTCCTACAGACTTCTGCGGGCACTTACACAACCCTACAGGTCCCTACAGAAATCTACGGGACTCTATGGGCCCCTAGGGAACCCTTCAGATTTCGATGGAACCCTATGAGCCCCTCTGGAACCCTACAGAATACTCCAGGACCCGACAGCACTCTACAAGACCCTTAGCAACACAACGGAACCTCACTAAAACCCTATGGGCTCCTACAGAACACTGCAGGTGCCTACGGAACCCTACAGACCCATACAGACACCTACGGGCACTTACAGAACCCTGCAGGCCCCTACGGAACCCTACAGGTCCATACAGAACCCCACAGGGCCCTAGGGAAGTTTACCAGCCACTACGGAACTCTACGGGCCCCTACGGAACCCTGCAGAACCCTCCAGAACCTTACAGAATCCCACGGATTCCTACAGACTCCTGCGGGCACTTAAACAACCCTAGAGGACCCTACGGAACACTACTGGCTCCTGCGGTACTCCAGAGGCCTCTAGGGAACCTACGAAGCTCTACGGAATCCCATGGATCCTTACGGAACAGTACGGGCCCCTTCAGACCTCTGCGGGCGCTTATGGAAACCTACAGGACCCTACGGAACTGTACGAGACTCTACAGGCCCCTACGGAACCCTACACAACCCTCCGGAAACATATGGCACCCTACAAGCTCCTACCAACCCCTGCGGGCACTTACATAACCCTGCAGGTCCCTACGGAAATCTACGGGACTCTACGGGCCCCTAGGGAACCCTTCAGATTTCGACGGAACCCTACCAGCCCCTCTGGAACCCTACGGAATACTCCAGGACCCGACAGCACTCTACAAGACCCTTAGCAACACAACGGAACCTCACTAAAACCCTATGGGCTCCTACAGAACACTGCAGGTGCCTACGGAACCCTACAGACACCTGCGGGCACTTACGGGCACTTACAGAACCCTGCAGGCCCCTACGGAACCTTACAGGTCCATACAGAACCCCACAGGGCCCTACGGAACTTTACCAGCCACTACGGAACTCTACGGTCCCTATGGAACCCTGCAGAACCCTCCAGAACCTTACAGAATCCCACGGATTCTTACAGACTCCTGCGGGCACTTACTCAACCCTAGAGGACCCTACGGAACACTACTGGCTCCTGCGGTACTCCAGAGGCCTCTAGGGAACCTACGAAGCTCTACGGAATCCCATGGATCCTTACGGAACTGTACGGGCCCCTTCAGACCTCTGCGGGCGCTTATGGAAACCTACAGGACCCTACGGAACTGTACGAGACTCTACAGGCCCCTAGGGAACACCACAGGCCCCTATGGAACCCTACACAACCCTCCGGAAACATATGGCACCCTACAAGCTCCTACCAACCCCTGCGGGCACTTACATAACCCTACAGGTCCCTACGGAAATCTACGGGACTCTACGGGCCCCTAGGGAACCCTTCAGATTTTGACGGAACCCTACAAGGCCCTCTGGAACCCTACAGAATACTCCAGGACCCGACAGGACTCTACAAGACCCTTAGCAACACAACGGAACCTCACTAAAACCCTATGGGCTCCTACAGAACACTGCAGGTGCCTACGGAACCCTACAGACACCTGCGGGCACTTACGGGCACTTACAGAACCCTGCAGGCCCCTACGGAACCTTACAGGTCCATACAGAACCCCACAGGGCCCTAGGCAACTTTACCAGCCACTACGGAACTCTACGGGTCCCTACAGAACCCTGCAGAACCCTCCAGAACCTTACAGAATCCCACAGACTCCTACAGACTTCTGCGGGCACTTACACAACCCTACAGGTCCCTACAGAAATCTACGGGACTCTATGGGCCCCTAGGGAACCCTTCAGATTTCGATGGAACCCTATGAGCCCCTCTGGAACCCTACAGAATACTCCAGGACCCGACAGCACTCTACAAGACCCTTAGCAACACAACGGAACCTCACTAAAACCCTATGGGCTCCTACAGAACACTGCAGGTGCCTACGGAACCCTACAGACCCATACAGACACCTACGGGCACTTACAGAACCCTGCAGGCCCCTACGGAACCCTACAGGTCCATACAGAACCCCACAGGGCCCTAGGGAAGTTTACCAGCCACTACGGAACTCTACGGGCCCCTACGGAACCCTGCAGAACCCTCCAGAACCTTACAGAATCCCACGGATTCCTACAGACTCCTGCGGGCACTTAAACAACCCTAGAGGACCCTACGGAACACTACTGGCTCCTGCGGTACTCCAGAGGCCTCTAGGGAACCTACGAAGCTCTACGGAATCCCATGGATCCTTACGGAACAGTACGGGCCCCTTCAGACCTCTGCGGGCGCTTATGGAAACCTACAGGACCCTACGGAACTGTACGAGACTCTACAGGCCCCTAGGGAACCCTACACAACCCTCCGGAAACATATGGCACCCTACAAGCTCCTACCAACCCCTGCGGGCACTTACATAACCCTGCAGGTCCCTACGGAAATCTACGGGACTCTACGGGCCCCTAGGGAACCCTTCAGATTTCGACGGAACCCTACCAGCCCCTCTGGAACCCTACGGAATACTCCAGGACCCGACAGCACTCTACAAGACCCTTAGCAACACAACGGAACCTCACTAAAACCCTATGGGCTCCTACAGAACACTGCAGGTGCCTACGGAACCCTACAGACACCTGCGGGCACTTACGGGCACTTACAGAACCCTGCAGGCCCCTACGGAACCTTACAGGTCCATACAGAACCCCACAGGGCCCTACGGAACTTTACCAGCCACTACGGAACTCTACGGTCCCTATGGAACCCTGCAGAACCCTCCAGAACCTTACAGAATCCCACGGATTCTTACAGACTCCTGCGGGCACTTACTCAACCCTAGAGGACCCTACGGAACACTACTGGCTCCTGCGGTACTCCAGAGGCCTCTAGGGAACCTACGAAGCTCTACGGAATCCCATGGATCCTTACGGAACTGTACGGGCCCCTTCAGACCTCTGCGGGCGCTTATGGAAACCTACAGGACCCTACGGAACTGTACGAGACTCTACAGGCCCCTAGGGAACACCACAGGCCCCTATGGAACCCTACACAACCCTCCGGAAACATATGGCACCCTACAAGCTCCTACCAACCCCTGCGGGCACTTACATAACCCTACAGGTCCCTACGGAAATCTACGGGACTCTACGGGCCCCTAGGGAACCCTTCAGATTTTGACGGAACCCTACAAGGCCCTCTGGAACCCTACAGAATACTCCAGGACCCGACAGGACTCTACAAGACCCTTAGCAACACAACGGAACCTCACTAAAACCCTATGGGCTCCTACAGAACACTGCAGGTGCCTACGGAACCCTACAGACACCTGCGGGCACTTACGGAACCCTGCAGGCCCCTACGGAACCCTACAGGTCCATACAGAACCCCACAGGGCCCTACGGAACTTTACCAGCCACTACGGAACTCTACGGGTCCCTACAGAACCCTGCAGAACCCTCCAGAACCTTACAGAATCCCACAGACTCCTACAGACTTCTGCGGGCACTTACACAACCCTACAGGTCCCTACAGAAATCTACGGGACTCTATGGGCCCCTAGGGAACCCTTCAGATTTCGATGGAACCCTATGAGCCCCTCTGGAACCCTACAGAATACTCCAGGACCCGACAGCACTCTACAAGACCCTTAGCAACACAACGGAACCTCACTAAAACCCTATCGGCTCCTACAGAACACTGTAGGTGCCTACGGAACCCTACAGACCCGTACAGACACCTACGGGCACTTACAGAACACTGCAGGCCCCTACGGAACCTTACAGGTCCATACAGAACCCCACAGGGCCCTACGGAACTTTACCAGCCACTACGGAACTCTACGGTCCCTATGGAACCCTGCAGAACCCTCCAGAACCTTACAGAATCCCACGGATTCTTACAGACTCCTGCGGGCACTTACTCAACCCTAGAGGACCCTACGGAACACTACTGGCTCCTGCGGTACTCCAGAGGCCTCTAGGGAACCTACGAAGCTCTACGGAATCCCATGGATCCTTACGGAACAGTACGGGCCCCTTCAGACCTCTGCGGGCGCTTATGGAAACCTACAGGACCCTACGGAACTGTACGAGACTCTACAGGCCCCTAGGGAACACCACAGGCCCCTATGGAACCCTACACAACCCTCCGGAAACATATGGCACCCTACAAGCTCCTACCAACCCCTGCGGGCACTTACATAACCCTACAGGTCCCTACGGAAATCTACGGGACTCTACGGGCCCCTAGGGAACCCTTCAGATTTTGACGGAACCCTACAAGGCCCTCTGGAACCCTACAGAATACTCCAGGACCCGACAGGACTCTACAAGACCCTTAGCAACACAACGGAACCTCACTAAAACCCTATGGGCTCCTACAGAACACTGCAGGTGCCTACGGAACCCTACAGACACCTGCGGGCACTTACGGAAACCTGCAGGCCCCTACGGAACCCTACAGGTCCATACAGAACCCCACAGGGCCCTACGGAACTTTACCAGCCACTACGGAACTCTACGGGTCCCTACAGAACCCTGCAGAACCCTCCAGAACCTTACAGAATCCCACAGACTCCTACAGACTTCTGCGGGCACTTACACAACCCTACAGGTCCCTACAGAAATCTACGGGACTCTATGGGCCCCTAGGGAACCCTTCAGATTTCGATGGAACCCTATGAGCCCCTCTGGAACCCTACAGAATACTCCAGGACCCGACAGCACTCTACAAGACCCTTAGCAACACAACGGAACCTCACTAAAACCCTATCGGCTCCTACAGAACACTGTAGGTGCCTACGGAACCCTACAGACCCGTACAGACACCTACGGGCACTTACAGAACACTGCAGGCCCCTACGGAACCCTACAGGTCCATACAGAACCCCACAGGGCCCTAGGCAACTTTACCAGCCACTACGGAACTCTACGGGCCCCTATGGAACCCTGCAGAACCCTCCAGAACCTTACAGAATCCCACGGATTCCTACAGACTCCTGCGGGCACTTACTCAACCCTAGAGGACCCTACGGAACACTACTGGCTCCTGCGGTACTCCAGAGGCCTCTAGGGAACCTACGAAGCTCTACAGAACCCCATGGATCCTTACGGAACAGTACGGGCCCCTTCAGACCTCTGCGGGTGCTTATGGAAACCTACAGGACCCTACGGAACTGTACGAGACTCTACAGGCCCCTAGGGAACACCACAGGCCCCTATGGAACCCTACACAACCCTCCGGAAACATATGGCACCCTACAAGCTCCTACCAACCCCTGCGGGCACTTACATAACCCTACAGGTCCCTACGGAAATCTACGGGACTCTACGGGCCCCTAGGGAATCCTTCAGATTTCGACGGAACCCTACGAGCCCCTCTGGAACCCTACAGAGTCCCGAGCTCTGGAACCCTTGTCCGAGCTCGCCGTTGTACCAGCGTGCGCCTCTGCGTGTTGCTGCGCGTCCTCCCGACCACGCCGATTCATCACCCCGCTCTTCAGGGTGATGCGGGGCTCTCCCGAGCTCGCCGCGCTACTACCGTGCTCCTCCAGGTGTCGCAGTGCGCCTTCCGACCGCTCCGTATATACACCCCGCTCGGCAGGGTGCCTCCGGGCGCTCTGCCGAGCTTGCTGCGCTACCGCTCTGCGCCTCCGGGTGTCGCTGCGCATCCTCCCAACCCCGACGCACCCTCATCCCACCCCTCCAGGTGCCGTCGGGCGCCAACTCGATCCCGCCGAGCCTTAACCCACCCCTCGGGATGGTGACGGGCGCACGTCCCACCTGCCCGAGCCGCTCCCCCCGCCCTTCGGGGTGCCGACGAGTCCTCGTCCGACTCACCCGTGCCCTCAGCGCTCTCTTTGGGGTGCCGCCGGGCACTGTCCGAGCTCACCATGCTACCACCCTGCGCCTCCGGCTGTCGCTCCGCCTCCTCCCGACCACACCGATCCTTCACCCCGCTCTTCGGGGTGCTGCGGGGCTCTTCCGAGCTCGCCGCGCTACCACCGTGAGCTTCCGGGTGTCACTGTGCGTCCGGTCGACCCGGCGCATGCTCATCCCGCTCCTCGGGGTGCCGCCGGGCGCTCTGCCGAGCTCGCCGCACTACCACCGTGCGCCTCCAGGTGCCGCTGTACGTCCGGTCGACCCGACGCACGCTCATCCCGCTCCTCGGGGTGCCACCGGGCGCTCTCCCGAGCTCGTCGCGCTACCACCGTGCGCCTCCAGGTGCCGCTGTGCGTCCGGTCGACCCGACGCACGCTCATCCCGCTCCTCGGGGTGCCGCCGGACGCTCTCCCGAGCTCTTCGTGCTCCACCCTGCGCATGTGAGTGCCGCTGGGTGCTCTCGGGATCTCGCCGCGGTACCACCGTGCGCCTCCGAGTGCCACCGAGCACTCTCCCGGTATCGCCACTCGTTGACCCCGCACGTCGGGGTGCCGCCAGGCGCTCTCCCAATATCGCTGCTCCTTCACCACAGTGCCTGGGGTGCCGCCGGGCGCACTGCCGAGCTCACAGCGGTACCACCGCGTGCCTCCGAGTGCCGCTGAACGCTCTCCCGGTATCGCCGCTCCTTCACCCTGCTTGGGTGCCGCCGGGCGCTTTCCCGAGCTTGCCGCACTACCACCGTGCGCCTCCAGGTGCCGCTGTGCGTCCGGTCGACCCGACGCATGCTCATCCCGCTCCTCGGGGTGCCGCCGGGCGCTCTCCCGAGCTCGTCGCGCTACCACCGTGCGCCTCCAGGTGCCGCTGTGCGTCCGGTCGACCCGACGCATGCTCATCCCGATCCTCGGGGTGCCGCCGGACGCTCTCCCGAGCTCTTCGTGCTCCACCCTGCGCATGCGAGTGCCGCTGGGTGCTCTCGGGATCTTGCCGCGGTACCACAGCGTGCCTCCGAGTGCCGCCGAGCTCTCTCCCGATATCGCCGCTCCTTCACCACGGTGCTCGGGGTGCAGCCGGGCGCTCTCCTGAGCTCGCAGCGGTACCACCGTGCGCCTCCGAGTGCCGCCGAGCGCTCTCCCGGTATCACCACTCGTTGACCCCGCACGTCGCGGTGCCGCCACGCGCTCTCCCGATATCGCCGCTCCTTCACCACAGTGCTCGGGGTGCCGCCGGGCGCTCTCCCGAGCTTGCCGCACTACCACCGTGCGCCTCCAGGTGCCGCTGTGCGTCCGGTCGACCCGACGCATGCTCATCCCGCTCCTCGGGGTGCCGCCGGACGCTCTGCTGAGCTCTCCGCGCTACCACCGTCCGCCGGCAAGTGCCAGCGGGCACTCTCGGGATCTCGCCGCGGTACCACAGCGCGCCTCCGAGTGCCGCCGAGCGCTCTCCCGATATCGCCGCTCCTTCACCCTGCTTGTCTGGGTGACGCCGGGCGCTCTCCCGAGCTCGCCGCACTACCACCGTGCGCCTCCGTGCGCCTCCGAGCGCTCTCCCGGTATCGACACTCGTTGACCACGCGCGTCGGGGTGCCGCCGGGTGCTCTCCCGAGCTCGCCGCACTACCACCGTGCGCCTCCAGGTGCCGCTGTGCTTCTGGTCGACCCGACGCATGCTCATCCCGCTCCTCGGGGTGCCGCCGGGCGCTCTCCCGAGCTCGTCGCGCTCCACCCTGTGCATGCGAGTGCCTCTGGGTGGTCTCGGGATCTTGCCGCGGTACCACAGCGCGCCTCCGAGTGCCACCGAGCGCTCTCCCGATATCGCCGCTCCTTTGATTCAGAAAACGAACGGTTACAGTTTGTTAGTGCAGTTGTATTACAGTCTGGGAAAGAACAAAAGCTCGGGGCCCCAGAATTCCAAGATAAAGAAATGGCTTTGTGTATAAGATAGCGGGAGCAGCTGCATGCTAAGGAGGTGCTGAGAAGGAACCTAACTGTCTGGGAAAGGTGTCCATCTGGTCAGGACAGGGGAGGAGATTTTTGATAATGAGTTCTTGGAAATAATTAGAATAGTAACGCTTTTAATTTTAATAACCTGCCCACCATAATGAATATGTATGCTTTTTACCATAAATGGACGCTTGCTTCACAAACCGGTGTACAAGTTTGGCGGAGAAATCCCCCTTGCACCCAGCGCTGCAATAAACATACCTGCTTTTTAACTCTCTGCGAGTTGTAATGTTTGTTTTCGAGCGTCAATTTGGCACCCCAGATGGGACCCCCTCTGTCCGGCTGCGGGACCTGCTGAGGACGGGAGTCCTCTGGGCGCCCCCGAGATTTCTCGGAAGGACTCCCCAACTCATCCAGATCACCGCGGGAACAGACAAGGACCATCTCCTGCGGACCAGGTTTTAGGGTTTCATGGGGGTTTTAGGGTTTCATGGGGGGACCTGTAAGTCGTGAGGAGACGTCCTACGCGTGGTAAAGAGTCGGTGTACTCGCCCCGGGGTATGCTCAAGCTTGGGCTAATGGTGTGGGATCCCTGGGTTTTGGGTTAGTGTGTGGAATTGTAATATTGTTGATTATTTAGTGTATTTGTCATAAGGTATCCCTACCGTGTTATTGTCTGTAATTGTTGTATGAGTGATTGAGACGCGGCACTGCTGCAGAGCGAGTGTGAAGTTCCGATCCGCGGTTCCGTGTTCTCCGCGAGGAGAGCGGCCGGAGACGAACGAAGCTTACAGACGAACGACTGTACAGAAGCATTGTGTGAATCTAATAATGAGAATATTAAGTGGCAGTGTCTTGGACATTCGGATAACTTTTCTGATCCTATTTTTGTCTTAAAGTGCTTTGCTTGTAATACAGAGGTTTGGGTAGATCGGGAGGACGATTTTTGGTGTCCACAGTGTGTTAGCTGGACTGAGTGGGAAAAGATCGAGCGGGCGGGAGAGTTGCAACAAATAATCTGTGGAGACATAGCCTACCCCTGGAGATAAAGGTAGCGACAGCGGCAGCGGGGGGGTAACACCTAAGTGACACACGGAGATCAGGATCGCCTCTGAACTAAGGGGGTAAGGGAACATTAAAAGGGCAAAAATCAAGGAAGTGAGATACTGAAAAGTAGTACCCTAGGGTGTATTTTAGCACACTGGAAGGAGATCGGGGGCTCACCAGGTGGCAGCGTGGACAAGAAAACCTTAATTGAATATTGTAATCAAAGGTGGCCCCTTTACAAATTAGATGATCAGGAGAAATGGCCCTGAACGGGACTCTTAATTACAATACTATACTACAATTAATGCTGTTCCTTAGAAGGGAAGGAATGTGGGATGAAGTCACATATGCGGATATGTTTTTCACCCTTTGGAACCACCCAGAGTACCAACGGGACAGCGGGCTATTACCTCCACAAGACCCGATGGTACTAGCCTTAGAGAAAGAAAGAAGAGGAGAAATGAAAGGTAATATAAAAAGATGTTGTTCAGCCTGTAGCATAGGGCAGAGATGCACAAAGCCTGAAAAGATTTGGGATCTTAAAGAAGACGATTTTCTTGACACTTACTTACCACCGGTTAGAGCAATAGAAGACCGTTGGGATGGGGTAAGGGTTCCTCAAGAAGATAGAGAAACTGAAGCTGATTCCAAAACCCCACCTGACAGCCCTGTATCGTCCCGTACTCGGAAAAGGACAGAGCAAGCAGCGATTCAAGCACCCTTAAGGGAAGCCATGGCTCCGGACGGACCACCCGTAATGATAAAAGTCCCTTTTCCTCATTTGATTTAGAAACCTGGAAAAGTGTGGCAAAGAATTATCGGAATGATCCCGTAGGGGTTACTAGATATTTTCAGTTTCTGGTAAAGCAGCACAATCCTGACTGGAGTGATATCCAGTTATTATTAGATCACCTAAGAGAAACTGAGAAACAACTGGTTTTAAAAACTGCTCACAATATAGCCACGGACCAACTGAAAGATTCAGGAAGGGACATTAAAGAACACTTCCCTTTGCAGAACCCTCACTGGAACCCAAACAGGAGCATTCACTCAGAGGCGCTAGAAACTTACAGAGATTGGATTATAACAGGGATGGAGAGGGCTATCCCGAAAGCCATTAACTGATCAATGCTGTATGCTGTAAGACGAGGGCCGAAGGAGAGTCCCTCGGAGTTTCTAGATAAATTACGAGATGCAATGAGACGCTACACCCCCTCGGACCCTGGATCAGAGATAGGAATCCAGCAGTTAGTGTCTCTCTTTTTAGGGCAGTCTGCCAACGATATCCGGAGGAAGCTGCAAAAACTGAGAACAACCGACAGCAGAAATCTAGAGACTCTGTTAGATGAGGCATGGAGAGTGTTTAACAACCGGGAGGAGGATATGAAAAGGGACAGACGGGCACTGGTGGTAGCAATACATGGGAGGGGAAACGAAAGCAGGGAATTTTAGGAAACCATTAGAAAGAGATCAATGTGCATGGTGTAAGCAGAGAGGGCACTGGAAGAATGGGTCCCCAAAAAGACGAAAAGAAAAAATTCAGGCCCATTATAAAGAAGATTGACGGGGACCGGGGGAATCTACCCTAGCGGATCCACTGGTTACCCTAAGGCTAGGGAAAAAGCAACAAGAATAGAATTTTTGGTGGATACAGGAGCAATGTATTCGGTTTTAAATCAAGCTCTGACTCCTATCGATACTGATTTTATAACAGTAACAGGAGCCACTGGCCGGAGCGAAAAGGCATATTTTCTCAAACCTCTTAAGTTCAAATTGGGAAAATAATTGGCGATACACAAATTTTTATATCTGCCAAATTCGCCGAGACCCCTGTTAGGGCGAGATTTATTAGAGCAATTGGGAGCAGAAATTAAATTCAAAAAAGGAAAATGGAACTCCGGATAAGAGAAGATCAACTAATTGAAATACTAAGTTTGGCCCTAATAGGAACTCCCATTTCTACAGGAGTGCCTGAGGAGATTAAAGCCCAAATTTATCCGGGGGTCTGGGCCTCGGGAGTGCCGGGGAGAGCAAAAAATGCTTCCCCAATAGTGATAAAGCCTCAACAAGGACCACGACCGGTGAGAGTTAAACAGTATCCCCTTAGAATAGAGGACAGGGAGGGGATCCGACCAACTATAGATCGGTTTATTGAGTATGGGCTGCTGAAAGAATGTGAATCAGAGTATAACACTCCAATATTACCTGTTAAGAAGCCGGATGGTAGCTATCGCATAGTGCAGGACCTCAGAGCTATCAACAGGATAGCTGTTGAGGATTTGCATCCGGTAGTAGCAAATCCATACACTCTTCTAACTAAACTGGTACCTGAATTGGCATGGTTTACCGTTTTGAACCTAAAGGATGCCTTTTTCTGCGTGCCTTTGAGCCCAGAGAGCCAGCTTTTATTTGCATTCGAATGGGAAAACCCAGAATCTGGGAGGAAAACACAGCTTACATGGACTGTGCTACCGCAGGGCTTCAAAAATAGCTCGACGCTTTTTGGAAATCAGCTAGCTAAAGACTTGGAACAGTGGAAACGCCCGCTTGGGTCAGGAGTGGTTTTGCAGTATGTGGACGATATATTACTCGCCCCTGACACCAGAGAAACATGCATAAAACGGACTGTGAGCCTGTTAAATTTTCTTGGACTTAATGGCTATAAAGTTTCTTCACAGAAAGCACAGATAGCCCAGCAGCAAGTGACCTATCTGGGATATGAAATAACCGCAGGCCAACGGACACTGGGGAAGGAGAGGAAGGAGGCCATCTGCCAGACACCTCGACCACAGACGCCTAAGGAACTTCGAACCTTCCTAGGAATGACAGGATGGTGTCGTCTCTGGATATATAACTACGGACTTTTGGTCAAGCCTTTATACGAGTTCTTAAAATCTGACTCAAAGAATATTATATGGAATAGGGAGGCAGACAAAGCCTTCGATCGATTAAAAAAGAGGTTAATGGAAGCACCTGGCCTGGGATTACCTGACACTACTAAACCTTTCTGGTTGTTTTCCTATGAAAAGCAAGGAATGGCCTTAGGAGTCCTAGCCCAGCATTTGGGACCCTATCGAAGGGCGGTGGCATACTTCTCCAAACAGCTTGACGAAGTAAGTAAAGGGTGGCCTAGCTGTCTCCGAGCGGTGGCAGCAGTGGTAATAAATATCCAAGAGGCCCGTAAGTTCACCCTAGGCCAGAAAATCACAGTTATGGTATCACATACAGTCTCAGCAGTACTGGAAGTAAAAGGGGGGCATTGGCTTTCACCTCAGAGGTTTCTTAAGTACCAGGCTATCCTGATAGAGCAAGATGATGTAGATATAACGGTAACTAATATTGTCAATCCAGCCTCTTTCCTCAGCGGAACCGAAGGAGTATCAGTGACCCACGACTGCTTGGAAACAATCGAGGCGGTGTACTCCAGCCGACCAGACCTGAAAGAAGAACCATTGGAGGATGCAGAGGATTCCTGGTTCACCGACGGGAGCGGCATCATTCAACAGGGGATACGCAAAGCTGGCTATGCGGTAACCACCACAGAGAAGGTAATAGAATCCAAGGCCCTGGCCGCAAATACATCAGCCCAAAAGGCTGAGATTATAGCACTAACCCGAGCCCTGGAATTGGCCAAAGGAAAACGGGTAAGTATCTGGACAGAATCTAAATATGCTTTTGGGGTAGTGCATGCTCACGGGGCGGTCTGGAGAGGAAGAGGACTCTTATCGACACAAGGGAAGCACATCAAACATGCTGAAGAAATTCTCAAACTCTTAGCTGCAGTATTACTGCCTGCCAAAATAACTTAATGGCTATAAAGTTTCTTCACAGAAAGCACAGATAGCCCAGCAGCAAGTGCCCTTTTTCGTTATTATGGGCAGTGGTCATGGCAGAACATAGAAAATCTCATTGGGGAACAGAGGCACTTTACAGATACCTGAACAGGCTAATATGTGCTCAAAATCTATACGCCACTGTCAAACAAGTCACTCAGCAGTGTGAGGTATGTTTACAGAACAACCCTAAGACAGGCCCCAGAGTCCAATTTGGCCAGATAGGGAAGGGAAACTATCCGGGACAACAATGGCAAATTGATTTTTCAGAACTTCCAAGAAAAGGGGGTTTCGATACCTATTGGTGTTAACTGATACCTTTTCAGGATGGCCAGAGGCATTTCCCTGTCGAACCAACAAAACAAGAGAAGTGGTCAAAGCGTTGTTGCATGAAATTATACCAAGGTTCGGGGTTCCCGCAGTAATTTCCTCGGACCGAGGATCTCATTTCACTGCAAGGGTTGTTTCGAAAGTAAGCAGACTATTGGGTATAGACTGGCAACTTCACACCCCATACAACCCACGATCGAGTGGTCAAGTAGAAAAGATGAATCACTTGATCAAAACGCAAATTGTGAAACTAGGCCAGGAAGCTAACTTGGCCTGGCCTCAATCACTACCCTTAGCCCTTCTCAGGATAAGAACAAAACCCAGAACCAAAGAAGGTTTGAGCCCCTTTGAAATACTGTATGGGAGATCATATAGTGTACAAGACGGAATATCCACAGAGCTGGGGAATGAAATACTAACAGATTACCTGATAAATTTACAAAAACAGCTCCGAGAGGTAGAAAAACTGGTTCTGGGAACAAGAGCTCGTGGGCTGGATGGACCAGTACACGAGATCGAACTTGGGGACTATGTATATGTTAAGTCTTTTACAGATTCACCACTGAAGCCAAAGGGGGAAGGTCCCTTCCAGGTACTGCTGACCACTCACACGGCCATAAAGATCAAGGAACAAGCCACTTGGATCCATTGGACTCGCGTCAAGAGGGCTCCAGAACCCCAATGGACATCAACGCAGGCCGGACCCCTGAAACTTCGCCTCCAACGAAAAGATGGGCATTAATGACATTAATAGTCATCAACATGCCAGGACTTTGTGTTTCAGGGGGAGGGACACGGGATGTGAATACATATTCACGAAATATGGAAACATTGGTAAGGGCTACTAATCTGTCAGACTGTTGGGTATGTACAACCCTACCCAAAGGAGAAATGAAATTGCCTCTATGTGGGGTGGCAGCAAGCAATCGGAACAATGCCAACGGAACCTGGTCTAAATTTTGGGCAAAAGGGGGGGATGAGTCGAATGGGTATTGTGAGTACGATGATAATATCTACCCCTTAGGACCCAGATTTCATCTACAACTGTTGAAAGAAGAGTTTGTGGTATTAATTAGCAATAACAATTGTGCATGGGAACACGGGGAACATAGACACAGGGGGCCGGTGAATAAGACTAAGACTTGGGGATGGAGCAAGTACTGGATTAATAAGACAACTGCTGATGTGGGAAGTTGGGATCTAACAGGGATAAGGGTAACATATATTGACTTTTGCGACAAAACACAACTAGTTGCATATAAAAGTAGTGGTATTTCCGAAGGAGAAGGATATTCCTGGGAGTATGGACGGTACAAGGCGGGGAAATTTTTAGGTGCGAATTGGATGGCAACTATTGGACCCTGTAAGTTACCTAAAGGGTATTGGTGGTTGTGTGGAGATGGATATAGTAGAAAACAGCAGCCCGGAGGACGGAAGGGAACTTGCACGATAGGCTATCTAACTAGCCAGGATACGGTGTTTAATCAGTCTGAAATCCCCTCAGGAATGCTGAGAACACCTTGGAGGAGAATTCGGGGAGTGGAAAACCCTCTAGTGACGAGGGGAACAAGGTTCCACAGCTTTGTAAGATGGTTTATACCGTTCCTGGGCGTCAGTGAATTGGAAAAGGCAATTGTGAACATAACGGCCACTACAGAAGTGCTCGAGAAATCTACAATCGATGCTATACAAGAACTTCAACAAGAAGTCCAGTCATTAGCAAATGTGGTGAAACAAAACAGAATGGCATTAGACTTATTAACCTGGAAAGAAGGAGGCTTATATGGCTCATAATGTGATTAATCAAGGCTGTTGTTCATATGTAAACCAGAATGGGAGAGTAGAGAAAGACTTACAAAATCTCATAGCTAAAACTCAGATTTTGCATTTGACTGCGCATGATGACACCACATTCGGGTTTTCTGATCTTTGGGAAAAGTTCACCTTGTGGTTACCTAACTTTGCTTGGCTTAAGCGACTGTTTATCCTTCTAATAGCAACACTTATGTTAGGAATTTAGTGTGTGCATTAATTAGATGTCTTATGTATTCTACTAGGGGGGCCAAAGACGAATACATTCAATGGAAGAAGCATCAGCTCCGTGAACGAGTGGAATCTGGGAAGTATTTTAGAAATCAGATGGGGAGAGAGAATATGTTATAGGTGATTGTAAAAGAATTTACAAAGTTGAAAGAAAAGGGGGGACTTAATTCAGAAAACGAACGGTTACAGGTTGTTAGTGTTGATGTAATAAAGCCTGGGAAAGAACAAAAGCTCGGAGCCCCAGCATTCCAAGATAAAGAAATGGCCTTGTGTATAAGATAGCGGGAGCAGCTGCATGCTAAGGAGGTGCTGAGGAGGAACATTGTCTGGGAAAGGTGTCCATCTGGTCAGGACAGGGGAGGAGATTTTTGATAATGAGTTCTTAGAAATAATTAGAATAGTAACGCCATTAATTATAACAACCTGACCACCATAATGAATATGTATGCTTTTCACCATCAATGGATGCTTGCTTCACAAATCGGTGTACAAGTTTGGTGGAGAAATCCCCCTTGCACCCAGCGCTGTAATAAACATACCTGCTTTATAAATCTCTGCGAGTTGTAATGTTTGTTTCCGCGCGTCACCTTCACCACGGTGCTCGGGGTGATGCCGGAAGATAAGCCGCGCTAGCAGCGGTACCACCACGCGCCTCCGAGTGCCGCTGAGCGTTCTCCCGTATCGCCGCTCCATCACCCCGCTTTTCTGGGTGCCGCGGGGACCTCTGCCGAGCTCGCCGCACTACTATCGTGCGCCTCCGAGTGCCGCCAAGCACTCTCCCTGTATCGCCACTCGTTGACCCTGCGCATCCGGTTGCAGCCAGGCGCTCTACCAAGCTCAACGCGCTACCACCCAGCGCCGGCGACTGCCACCGGGAACTCTAAAGACTCTGCAGGGCCCTAGTGAAAACCACAGGCCCCTACGGAACCGTATGAGACTATATAGGCCCTTAGGGAACACCACAGGCCCCTACGGAACCCTACACAACCCTCCGGAAACATATGGCACCCTACAAGCTCCTACCAACCCCTGCGGGCACTTACATAACCCTGCAGGTCCCTACGGAAATCTACGGGACTCTACGGGCCCCTAGGGAACCCTTCAGATTTCGACGGAACCCTACCAGCCCCTCTGGAACCCTACGGAATACTCCAGGACCCGACAGCACTCTACAAGACCCTTAGCAACACAACGGAACCTCACTAAAACCCTATGGGCTCCTACAGAACACTGCAGGTGCCTACGGAACCCTACAGACACCTGCGGGCACTTACGGGCACTTACAGAACCCTGCAGGCCCCTACGGAACCTTACAGGTCCATACAGAACCCCACAGGGCCCTACGGAACTTTACCAGCCACTACGGAACTCTACGGTCCCTATGGAACCCTGCAGAACCCTCCAGAACCTTACAGAATCCCACGGATTCTTACAGACTCCTGCGGGCACTTACTCAACCCTAGAGGACCCTACGGAACACTACTGGCTCCTGCGGTACTCCAGAGGCCTCTAGGGAACCTACGAAGCTCTACGGAATCCCATGGATCCTTACGGAACTGTACGGGCCCCTTCAGACCTCTGCGGGCGCTTATGGAAACCTACAGGACCCTACGGAACTGTACGAGACTCTACAGGCCCCTAGGAAACACCACAGGCCCCTATGGAACCCTACACAACCCTCCGGAAACATATGGCACCCTACAAGCTCCTACCAACCCCTGCGGGCACTTACATAACCCTACAGGTCCCTACGGAAATCTACGGGACTCTACGGGCCCCTAGGGAACCCTTCAGATTTTGACGGAACCCTACAAGGCCCTCTGGAACCCTACAGAATACTCCAGGACCCGACAGCACTCTACAAGACCCTTAGCAACACAACGGAACCTCACTAAAACCCTATGGGCTCCTACAGAACACTGCAGGTGCCTACGGAACCCTACAGACACCTGCGGGCACTTACGGAACCCTGCAGGCCCCTACGGAACCCTACAGGTCCATACAGAACCCCACAGGGCCCTACGGAACTTTACCAGCCACTACGGAACTCTACGGGTCCCTACAGAACCCTGCAGAACCCTCCAGAACCTTACAGAATCCCACAGACTCCTACAGACTTCTGCGGGCACTTACACAACCCTACAGGTCCCTACAGAAATCTACGGGACTCTATGGGCCCCTAGGGAACCCTTCAGATTTCGATGGAACCCTATGAGCCCCTCTGGAACCCTACAGAATACTCCAGGACCCGACAGCACTCTACAAGACCCTTAGCAACACAACGGAACCTCACTAAAACCCTATCGGCTCCTACAGAACACTGTAGGTGCCTACGGAACCCTACAGACCCGTACAGACACCTACGGGCACTTACAGAACACTGCAGGCCCCTACGGAACCTTACAGGTCCATACAGAACCCCACAGGGCCCTACGGAACTTTACCAGCCACTACGGAACTCTACGGTCCCTATGGAACCCTGCAGAACCCTCCAGAACCTTACAGAATCCCACGGATTCTTACAGACTCCTGCGGGCACTTACTCAACCCTAGAGGACCCTACGGAACACTACTGGCTCCTGCGGTACTCCAGAGGCCTCTAGGGAACCTACGAAGCTCTACGGAATCCCATGGATCCTTACGGAACAGTACGGGCCCCTTCAGACCTCTGCGGGCGCTTATGGAAACCTACAGGACCCTACGGAACTGTACGAGACTCTACAGGCCCCTAGGGAACACCACAGGCCCCTATGGAACCCTACACAACCCTCCGGAAACATATGGCACCCTACAAGCTCCTACCAACCCCTGCGGGCACTTACATAACCCTACAGGTCCCTACGGAAATCTACGGGACTCTACGGGCCCCTAGGGAACCCTTCAGATTTTGACGGAACCCTACAAGGCCCTCTGGAACCCTACAGAATACTCCAGGACCCGACAGGACTCTACAAGACCCTTAGCAACACAACGGAACCTCACTAAAACCCTATGGGCTCCTACAGAACACTGCAGGTGCCTACGGAACCCTACAGACACCTGCGGGCACTTACGGAAACCTGCAGGCCCCTACGGAACCCTACAGGTCCATACAGAACCCCACAGGGCCCTACGGAACTTTACCAGCCACTACGGAACTCTACGGGTCCCTACAGAACCCTGCAGAACCCTCCAGAACCTTACAGAATCCCACAGACTCCTACAGACTTCTGCGGGCACTTACACAACCCTACAGGTCCCTACAGAAATCTACGGGACTCTATGGGCCCCTAGGGAACCCTTCAGATTTCGATGGAACCCTATGAGCCCCTCTGGAACCCTACAGAATACTCCAGGACCCGACAGCACTCTACAAGACCCTTAGCAACACAACGGAACCTCACTAAAACCCTATCGGCTCCTACAGAACACTGTAGGTGCCTACGGAACCCTACAGACCCGTACAGACACCTACGGGCACTTACAGAACACTGCAGGCCCCTACGGAACCCTACAGGTCCATACAGAACCCCACAGGGCCCTAGGCAACTTTACCAGCCACTACGGAACTCTACGGGCCCCTATGGAACCCTGCAGAACCCTCCAGAACCTTACAGAATCCCACGGATTCCTACAGACTCCTGCGGGCACTTACTCAACCCTAGAGGACCCTACGGAACACTACTGGCTCCTGCGGTACTCCAGAGGCCTCTAGGGAACCTACGAAGCTCTACAGAACCCCATGGATCCTTACGGAACAGTACGGGCCCCTTCAGACCTCTGCGGGTGCTTATGGAAACCTACAGGACCCTACGGAACTGTACGAGACTCTACAGGCCCCTAGGGAACACCACAGGCCCCTATGGAACCCTACACAACCCTCCGGAAACATATGGCACCCTACAAGCTCCTACCAACCCCTGCGGGCACTTACATAACCCTACAGGTCCCTACGGAAATCTACGGGACTCTACGGGCCCCTAGGGAATCCTTCAGATTTCGACGGAACCCTACGAGCCCCTCTGGAACCCTACAGAGTCCCGAGCTCTGGAACCCTTGTCCGAGCTCGCCGTTGTACCAGCGTGCGCCTCTGCGTGTTGCTGCGCGTCCTCCCGACCACGCCGATTCATCACCCCGCTCTTCAGGGTGATGCGGGGCTCTCCCGAGCTCGCCGCGCTACTACCGTGCTCCTCCAGGTGTCGCAGTGCGCCTTCCGACCGCTCCGTATATACACCCCGCTCGGCAGGGTGCCTCCGGGCGCTCTGCCGAGCTTGCTGCGCTACCGCTCTGCGCCTCCGGGTGTCGCTGCGCATCCTCCCAACCCCGACGCACCCTCATCCCACCCCTCCAGGTGCCGTCGGGCGCCAACTCGATCCCGCCGAGCCTTAACCCACCCCTCGGGATGGTGACGGGCGCACGTCCCACCTGCCCGAGCCGCTCCCCCCGCCCTTCGGGGTGCCGACGAGTCCTCGTCCGACTCACCCGTGCCCTCAGCGCTCTCTTTGGGGTGCCGCCGGGCACTGTCCGAGCTCACCATGCTACCACCCTGCGCCTCCGGCTGTCGCTCCGCCTCCTCCCGACCACACCGATCCTTCACCCCGCTCTTCGGGGTGCTGCGGGGCTCTTCCGAGCTCGCCGCGCTACCACCGTGAGCTTCCGGGTGTCACTGTGCGTCCGGTCGACCCGGCGCATGCTCATCCCGCTCCTCGGGGTGCCGCCGGGCGCTCTGCCGAGCTCGCCGCACTACCACCGTGCGCCTCCAGGTGCCGCTGTACGTCCGGTCGACCCGACGCACGCTCATCCCGCTCCTCGGGGTGCCACCGGGCGCTCTCCCGAGCTCGTCGCGCTACCACCGTGCGCCTCCAGGTGCCGCTGTGCGTCCGGTCGACCCGACGCACGCTCATCCCGCTCCTCGGGGTGCCGCCGGACGCTCTCCCGAGCTCTTCGTGCTCCACCCTGCGCATGTGAGTGCCGCTGGGTGCTCTCGGGATCTCGCCGCGGTACCACCGTGCGCCTCCGAGTGCCACCGAGCACTCTCCCGGTATCGCCACTCGTTGACCCCGCACGTCGGGGTGCCGCCAGGCGCTCTCCCAATATCGCTGCTCCTTCACCACAGTGCCTGGGGTGCCGCCGGGCGCACTGCCGAGCTCACAGCGGTACCACCGCGTGCCTCCGAGTGCCGCTGAACGCTCTCCCGGTATCGCCGCTCCTTCACCCTGCTTGGGTGCCGCCGGGCGCTTTCCCGAGCTTGCCGCACTACCACCGTGCGCCTCCAGGTGCCGCTGTGCGTCCGGTCGACCCGACGCATGCTCATCCCGCTCCTCGGGGTGCCGCCGGGCGCTCTCCCGAGCTCGTCGCGCTACCACCGTGCGCCTCCAGGTGCCGCTGTGCGTCCGGTCGACCCGACGCATGCTCATCCCGATCCTCGGGGTGCCGCCGGACGCTCTCCCGAGCTCTTCGTGCTCCACCCTGCGCATGCGAGTGCCGCTGGGTGCTCTCGGGATCTTGCCGCGGTACCACAGCGTGCCTCCGAGTGCCGCCGAGCTCTCTCCCGATATCGCCGCTCCTTCACCACGGTGCTCGGGGTGCAGCCGGGCGCTCTCCTGAGCTCGCAGCGGTACCACCGTGCGCCTCCGAGTGCCGCCGAGCGCTCTCCCGGTATCACCACTCGTTGACCCCGCACGTCGCGGTGCCGCCACGCGCTCTCCCGATATCGCCGCTCCTTCACCACAGTGCTCGGGGTGCCGCCGGGCGCTCTCCCGAGCTTGCCGCACTACCACCGTGCGCCTCCAGGTGCCGCTGTGCGTCCGGTCGACCCGACGCATGCTCATCCCGCTCCTCGGGGTGCCGCCGGACGCTCTGCTGAGCTCTCCGCGCTACCACCGTCCGCCGGCAAGTGCCAGCGGGCACTCTCGGGATCTCGCCGCGGTACCACAGCGCGCCTCCGAGTGCCGCCGAGCGCTCTCCCGATATCGCCGCTCCTTCACCCTGCTTGTCTGGGTGACGCCGGGCGCTCTCCCGAGCTCGCCGCACTACCACCGTGCGCCTCCGTGCGCCTCCGAGCGCTCTCCCGGTATCGACACTCGTTGACCACGCGCGTCGGGGTGCCGCCGGGTGCTCTCCCGAGCTCGCCGCACTACCACCGTGCGCCTCCAGGTGCCGCTGTGCTTCTGGTCGACCCGACGCATGCTCATCCCGCTCCTCGGGGTGCCGCCGGGCGCTCTCCCGAGCTCGTCGCGCTCCACCCTGTGCATGCGAGTGCCTCTGGGTGGTCTCGGGATCTTGCCGCGGTACCACAGCGCGCCTCCGAGTGCCACCGAGCGCTCTCCCGATATCGCCGCTCCTTTGATTCAGAAAACGAACGGTTACAGTTTGTTAGTGCAGTTGTATTACAGTCTGGGAAAGAACAAAAGCTCGGGGCCCCAGAATTCCAAGATAAAGAAATGGCTTTGTGTATAAGATAGCGGGAGCAGCTGCATGCTAAGGAGGTGCTGAGAAGGAACCTAACTGTCTGGGAAAGGTGTCCATCTGGTCAGGACAGGGGAGGAGATTTTTGATAATGAGTTCTTGGAAATAATTAGAATAGTAACGCTTTTAATTTTAATAACCTGCCCACCATAATGAATATGTATGCTTTTTACCATAAATGGACGCTTGCTTCACAAACCGGTGTACAAGTTTGGCGGAGAAATCCCCCTTGCACCCAGCGCTGCAATAAACATACCTGCTTTTTAACTCTCTGCGAGTTGTAATGTTTGTTTTCGAGCGTCAATTTGGCACCCCAGATGGGACCCCCTCTGTCCGGCTGCGGGACCTGCTGAGGACGGGAGTCCTCTGGGCGCCCCCGAGATTTCTCGGAAGGACTCCCCAACTCATCCAGATCACCGCGGGGACAGACAAGGACCATCTCCTGCGGACCAGGTTTTAGGGTTTCATGGGGGTTTTAGGGTTTCATGGGGGGACCTGTAAGTCGTGAGGAGACGTCCTACGCGTGGTAAAGAGTCGGTGTACTCGCCCCGGGGTATGCTCAAGCTTGGGCTAATGGTGTGGGATCCCTGGGTTTTGGGTTAGTGTGTGGAATTGTAATATTGTTGATTATTTAGTGTATTTGTCATAAGGTATCCCTACCGTGTTATTGTCTGTAATTGTTGTATGAGTGATTGAGACGCGGCACTGCTGCAGAGCGAGTGTGAAGTTCCGATCCGCGGTTCCGTGTTCTCCGCGAGGAGAGCGGCCGGAGACGAACGAAGCTTACAGACGAACGACTGTACAGAAGCATTGTGTGAATCTAATAATGAGAATATTAAGTGGCAGTGTCTTGGACATTCGGATAACTTTTCTGATCCTATTTTTGTCTTAAAGTGCTTTGCTTGTAATACAGAGGTTTGGGTAGATCGGGAGGACGATTTTTGGTGTCCACAGTGTGGTAGCTGGACTGAGTGGGAAAAGATCGAGCGGGCGGGAGAGTTGCAACAAATAATCTGTGGAGACATAGCCTACCCCTGGAGATAAAGGTAGCGACAGCGGCAGCGGGGGGGTAACACCTAAGTGACACACGGAGATCAGGATCGCCTCTGAACTAAGGGGGTAAGGGAACATTAAAAGGGCAAAAATCAAGGAAGTGAGATACTGAAAAGTAGTACCCTAGGGTGTATTTTAGCACACTGGAAGGAGATCGGGGGCTCACCAGGTGGCAGCGTGGACAAGAAAACCTTAATTGAATATTGTAATCAAAGGTGGCCCCTTTACAAATTAGATGATCAGGAGAAATGGCCCTGAACGGGACTCTTAATTACAATACTATACAACAATTAATGCTGTCCCTTAGAAGGGAAGGAATGTGGGATGAAGTCACATATGCGGATATGTTTTTCACCCTTTGGAACCACCCAGAGTACCAACGGGACTGCGGGCTATTACCTCCACAAGACCCGATGGTACTAGCCTTAGAGAAAGAAAGAAGAGGAGAAATGAAAGGTAATATAAAAAGATGTTGTTCAGCCTGTAGCATAGGGCAGAGATGCACAAAGCCTGAAAAGATTTGGGATCTTAAAGAAGACGATTTTCTTGACACTTACTTACCACCGGTTAGAGCAATAGAAGACCGTTGGGATGGGGTAAGGGTTCCTCAAGAAGATAGAGAAACTGAAGCTGATTCCAAAACCCCACCTGACAGCCCTGTATCGTCCCGTACTCGGAAAAGGACAGAGCAAGCAGCGATTCAAGCACCCTTAAGGGAAGCCATGGCTCCGGACGGACCACCCGTAATGATAAAAGTCCCTTTTCCTCATTTGATTTAGAAACCTGGAAAAGTGTGGCAAAGAATTATCGGAATGATCCCGTAGGGGTTACTAGACATTTTCAGTTTCTGGTAAAGCAGCACAATCCTGACTGGAGTGATATCCAGTTATTATTAGATCACCTAAGAGAAACTGAGAAACAACTGGTTTTAAAAACTGCTCACAATATAGCCACGGACCAACTGAAAGATTCAGGAAGGGACATTAAAGAACACTTCCCTTTGCAGAACCCTCACTGGAACCCAAACAGGAGCATTCACTCAGAGGCGCTAGAAACTTACAGAGATTGGATTATAACAGGGATGGAGAGGGCTATCCCGAAAGCCATTAACTGATCAATGCTGTATGCTGTAAGACGAGGGCCGAAGGAGAGTCCCTCGGAGTTTCTAGATAAATTACGAGATGCAATGAGACGCTACACCCCCTCGGACCCTGGATCAGAGATAGGAATCCAGCAGTTAGTGTCTCTCTTTTTAGGGCAGTCTGCCAACGATATCCGGAGGAAGCTGCAAAAACTGAGAACAACCGACAGCAGAAATCTAGAGACTCTGTTAGATGAGGCATGGAGAGTGTTTAACAACCGGGAGGAGGAGGATATGAAAAGGGACAGACGGGCACTGGTGGTAGCAATACATGGGAGGGGAAACGAAAGCAGGGAATTTTAGGAAACCATTAGAAAGAGATCAATGTGCATGGTGTAAGCAGAGAGGGCACTGGAAGAATGGGTCCCCAAAAAGACGAAAAGAAAAAATTCAGGCCCATTATAAAGAAGATTGACGGGGACCGGGGGAATCTACCCTAGCGGATCCACTGGTTACCCTAAGGCTAGGGAAAAAGCAACAAGAATAGAATTTTTGGTGGATACAGGAGCAATGTATTCGGTTTTAAATCAAGCTCTGACTCCTATCGATACTGATTTTATAACAGTAACAGGAGCCACTGGCCGGAGCGAAAAGGCATATTTTCTCAAACCTCTTAAGTTCAAATTGGGAAAATAATTGGCGATACACAAATTTTTATATCTGCCAAATTCGCCGAGACCCCTGTTAGGGCGAGATTTATTAGAGCAATTGGGAGCAGAAATTAAATTCAAAAAAGGAAAATGGAACTCCGGATAAGAGAAGATCAACTAATTGAAATACTAAGTTTGGCCCTAATAGGAACTCCCATTTCTACAGGAGTGCCTGAGGAGATTAAAGCCCAAATTTATCCGGGGGTCTGGGCCTCGGGAGTGCCGGGGAGAGCAAAAAATGCTTCCCCAATAGTGATAAAGCCTCAACAAGGCCCACGACCGGTGAGAGTTAAACAGTATCCCCTTAGAATAGAGGACAGGGAGGGGATCCGACCAACTATAGATCGGTTTATTGAGTATGGGCTGCTGAAAGAATGTGAATCAGAGTATAACACTCCAATATTACCTGTTAAGAAGCCGGATGGTAGCTATCGCATAGTGCAGGACCTCAGAGCTATCAACAGGATAGCTGTTGAGGATTTGCATCCGGTAGTAGCAAATCCATACACTCTTCTAACTAAACTGGTACCTGAATTGGCATGGTTTACCGTTTTGAACCTAAAGGATGCCTTTTTCTGCGTGCCTTTGAGCCCAGAGAGCCAGCTTTTATTTGCATTCGAATGGGAAAACCCAGAATCTGGAAGGAAAACACAGCTTACATGGACTGTGCTACCGCAGGGCTTCAAAAATAGCTCGACGCTTTTTGGAAATCAGCTAGCTAAAGACTTGGAACAGTGGAAACGCCCGCTTGGGTCAGGAGTGGTTTTGCAGTATGTGGACGATATATTACTCGCCCCTGACACCAGAGAAACATGCATAAAACGGACTGTGAGCCTGTTAAATTTTCTTGGACTTAATGGCTATAAAGTTTCTTCACAGAAAGCACAGATAGCCCAGCAGCAAGTGACCTATCTGGGATATGAAATAACCGCAGGCCAACGGACACTGGGGAAGGAGAGGAAGGAGGCCATCTGCCAGACACCTCGACCACAGACGCCTAAGGAACTTCGAACCTTCCTAGGAATGACAGGATGGTGTCGTCTCTGGATATATAACTACGGACTTTTGGTCAAGCCTTTATACGAGTTCTTAAAATCTGACTCAAAGAATATTATATGGAATAGGGAGGCAGACAAAGCCTTCGATCGATTAAAAAAGAGGTTAATGGAAGCACCTGGCCTGGGATTACCTGACACTACTAAACCTTTCTGGTTGTTTTCCTATGAAAAGCAAGGAATGGCCTTAGGAGTCCTAGCCCAGCATTTGGGACCCTATCGAAGGGCGGTGGCATACTTCTCCAAACAGCTTGACGAAGTAAGTAAAGGGTGGCCTAGCTGTCTCCGAGCGGTGGCAGCAGTGGTAATAAATATCCAAGAGGCCCGTAAGTTCACCCTAGGCCAGAAAATCACAGTTATGGTATCACATACAGTCTCAGCAGTACTGGAAGTAAAAGGGGGGCATTGGCTTTCACCTCAGAGGTTTCTTAAGTACCAGGCTATCCTGATAGAGCAAGATGATGTAGATATAACGGTAACTAATATTGTCAATCCAGCCTCTTTCCTCAGCGGAACCGAAGGAGTATCAGTGACCCACGACTGCTTGGAAACAATCGAGGCGGTGTACTCCAGCCGACCAGACCTGAAAGAAGAACCATTGGAGGATGCAGAGGATTCCTGGTTCACCGACGGGAGCGGCATCATTCAACAGGGGATACGCAAAGCTGGCTATGCGGTAACCACCACAGAGAAGGTAATAGAATCCAAGGCCCTGGCCGCAAATACATCAGCCCAAAAGGCTGAGATTATAGCACTAACCCGAGCCCTGGAATTGGCCAAAGGAAAACGGGTAAGTATCTGGACAGAATCTAAATATGCTTTTGGGGTAGTGCATGCTCACGGGGCGGTCTGGAGAGGAAGAGGACTCTTATCGACACAAGGGAAGCACATCAAACATGCTGAAGAAATTCTCAAACTCTTAGCTGCAGTATTACTGCCTGCCAAAGTGACAATGGCTATAAAGTTTCTTCACAGAAAGCACAGATAGCCCAGCAGCAAGTGCCCTTTTTCGTTATTATGGGCAGTGGTCATGGCAGAACATAGAAAATCTCATTGGGGAACAGAGGCACTTTACAGATACCTGAACAGGCTAATATGTGCTCAAAATCTATACGCCACTGTCAAACAAGTCACTCAGCAGTGTGAGGTATGTTTACAGAACAACCCTAAGACAGGCCCCAGAGTCCAATTTGGCCAGATAGGGAAGGGAAACTATCCGGGACAACAATGGCAAATTGATTTTTCAGAACTTCCAAGAAAAGGGGGTTTCGATACCTATTGGTGTTAACTGATACCTTTTCAGGATGGCCAGAGGCATTTCCCTGTCGAACCAACAAAACAAGAGAAGTGGTCAAAGCGTTGTTGCATGAAATTATACCAAGGTTCGGGGTTCCCGCAGTAATTTCCTCGGACCGAGGATCTCATTTCACTGCAAGGGTTGTTTCGAAAGTAAGCAGACTATTGGGTATAGACTGGCAACTTCACACCCCATACAACCCACGATCGAGTGGTCAAGTAGAAAAGATGAATCACTTGATCAAAACGCAAATTGTGAAACTAGGCCAGGAAGCTAACTTGGCCTGGCCTCAATCACTACCCTTAGCCCTTCTCAGGATAAGAACAAAACCCAGAACCAAAGAAGGTTTGAGCCCCTTTGAAATACTGTATGGGAGATCATATAGTGTACAAGACGGAATATCCACAGAGCTGGGGAATGAAATACTAACAGATTACCTGATAAATTTACAAAAACAGCTCCGAGAGGTAGAAAAACTGGTTCTGGGAACAAGAGCTCGTGGGCTGGATGGACCAGTACACGAGATCGAACTTGGGGACTATGTATATGTTAAGTCTTTTACAGATTCACCACTGAAGCCAAAGGGGGAAGGTCCCTTCCAGGTACTGCTGACCACTCACACGGCCATAAAGATCAAGGAACAAGCCACTTGGATCCATTGGACTCGCGTCAAGAGGGCTCCAGAACCCCAATGGACATCAACGCAGGCCGGACCCCTGAAACTTCGCCTCCAACGAAAAGATGGGCATTAATGACATTAATAGTCATCAACATGCCAGGACTTTGTGTTTCAGGGGGAGGGACACGGGATGTGAATACATATTCACGAAATATGGAAACATTGGTAAGGGCTACTAATCTGTCAGACTGTTGGGTATGTACAACCCTACCCAAAGGAGAAATGAAATTGCCTCTATGTGGGGTGGCAGCAAGCAATCGGAACAATGCCAACGGAACCTGGTCTAAATTTTGGGCAAAAGGGGGGGATGAGTCGAATGGGTATTGTGAGTACGATGATAATATCTACCCCTTAGGACCCAGATTTCATCTACAACTGTTGAAAGAAGAGTTTGTGGTATTAATTAGCAATAACAATTGTGCATGGGAACACGGGGAACATAGACACAGGGGGCCGGTGAGTAAGACAACAACTTGGGGATGGAGCAAGTACTGGATTAATAAGACAACTGCTGATGTGGGAAGTTGGGATCTAACAGGGATAAGGGTAACATATATTGACTTTTGCGACAAAACACAACTAGTTGCATATAAAAGTAGTGGTATTTCCGAAGGAGAAGGATATTCCTGGGAGTATGGACGGTACAAGGCGGGGAAATTTTTAGGTGCGAATTGGATGGCAACTATTGGACCCTGTAAGTTACCTAAAGGGTATTGGTGGTTGTGTGGAGATGGATATAGTAGAAAACAGCAGCCCGGAGGACGGAAGGGAACTTGCACGATAGGCTATCTAACTAGCCAGGATACGGTGTTTAATCAGTCTGAAATCCCCTCAGGAATGCTGAGAACACCTTGGAGGAGAATTCGGGGAGTGGAAAACCCTCTAGTGACGAGGGGAACAAGGTTCCACAGCTTTGTAAGATGGTTTATACCGTTCCTGGGCGTCAGTGAATTGGAAAAGGCAATTGTGAACATAACGGCCACTACAGAAGTGCTCGAGAAATCTACAATCGATGCTATACAAGAACTTCAACAAGAAGTCCAGTCATTAGCAAATGTGGTGAAACAAAACAGAATGGCATTAGACTTATTAACCTGGAAAGAAGGAGGCTTATATGGCTCATAATGTGATTAATCAAGGCTGTTGTTCATATGTAAACCAGAATGGGAGAGTAGAGAAAGACTTACAAAATCTCATAGCTAAAACTCAGATTTTGCATTTGACTGCGCATGATGACACCACATTCGGGTTTTCTGATCTTTGGGAAAAGTTCACCTTGTGGTTACCTAACTTTGCTTGGCTTAAGCGACTGTTTATCCTTCTAATAGCAACACTTATGTTAGGAATTTAGTGTGTGCATTAATTAGATGTCTTATGTATTCTACTAGGGGGGCCAAAGACGAATACATTCAATGGAAGAAGCATCAGCTCCGTGAACGAGTGGAATCTGGGAAGTATTTTAGAAATCAGATGGGGAGAGAGAATATGTTATAGGTGATTGTAAAAGAATTTACAAAGTTGAAAGAAAAGGGGGGACTTAATTCAGAAAACGAACGGTTACAGGTTGTTAGTGTTGATGTAATAAAGCCTGGGAAAGAACAAAAGCTCGGAGCCCCAGCATTCCAAGATAAAGAAATGGCCTTGTGTATAAGATAGCGGGAGCAGCTGCATGCTAAGGAGGTGCTGAGGAGGAACATTGTCTGGGAAAGGTGTCCATCTGGTCAGGACAGGGGAGGAGATTTTTGATAATGAGTTCTTAGAAATAATTAGAATAGTAACGCCATTAATTATAACAACCTGACCACCATAATGAATATGTATGCTTTTCACCATCAATGGATGCTTGCTTCACAAATCGGTGTACAAGTTTGGTGGAGAAATCCCCCTTGCACCCAGCGCTGTAATAAACATACCTGCTTTATAAATCTCTGCGAGTTGTAATGTTTGTTTCCGCGCGTCACCTTCACCACGGTGCTCGGGGTGATGCCGGAAGATAAGCCGCGCTAGCAGCGGTACCACCACGCGCCTCCGAGTGCCGCTGAGCGTTCTCCCGTATCGCCGCTCCATCACCCCGCTTTTCTGGGTGCCGCGGGGACCTCTGCCGAGCTCGCCGCACTACTATCGTGCGCCTCCGAGTGCCGCCAAGCACTCTCCCTGTATCGCCACTCGTTGACCCTGCGCATCCGGTTGCAGCCAGGCGCTCTACCAAGCTCAACGCGCTACCACCCAGCGCCGGCGACTGCCACCGGGAACTCTAAAGACTCTGCAGGGCCCTAGTGAAAACCACAGGCCCCTACGGAACCGTATGAGACTATATAGGCCCTTAGGGAACACCACAGGCCCCTACGGAACCCTACACAACCCTCCGGAAACATATGGCACCCTACAAGCTCCTACCAACCCCTGCGGGCACTTACATAACCCTACAGGTCCCTACGGAAATCTACGGGACTCTACGGGCCCCTAGGGAACCCTTCAGATTTTGACGGAACCCTACAAGGCCCTCTGGAACCCTACAGAATACTCCAGGACCCGACAGGACTCTACAAGACCCTTAGCAACACAACGGAACCTCACTAAAACCCTATGGGCTCCTAGAGAACACTGCAGGTGCCTACGGAACCCTACAGACACCTGCGGGCACTTACGGAAACCTGCAGGCCCCTACGGAACCCTACAGGTCCATACAGAACCCCACAGGGCCCTAGGCAACTTTACCAGCCACTACGGAACTCTACGGGCCCCTATGGAACCCTGCAGAACCCTCCAGAACCTTACAGAATCCCACGGATTCCTACAGACTCCTGCGGGCACTTACTCAACCCTAGAGGACCCTACGGAACACTACTGGCTCCTGCGGTACTCCAGAGGCCTCTAGGGAACCTACGAAGCTCTACAGAACCCCATGGATCCTTACGGAACAGTACGGGCCCCTTCAGACCTCTGCGGGTGCTTATGGAAACCTACAGGACCCTACGGAACTGTACGAGACTCTACAGGCCCCTAGGGAACACCACAGGCCCCTATGGAACCCTACACAACCCTCCGGAAACATATGGCACCCTACAAGCTCCTACCAACCCCTGCGGGCACTTACATAACCCTACAGGTCCCTACGGAAATCTACGGGACTCTACGGGCCCCTAGGGAATCCTTCAGATTTCGACGGAACCCTACGAGCCCCTCTGGAACCCTACAGAGTCCCGAGCTCTGGAACCCTTGTCCGAGCTCGCCGTTGTACCAGCGTGCGCCTCTGCGTGTTGCTGCGCGTCCTCCCGACCACGCCGATTCATCACCCCGCTCTTCAGGGTGATGCGGGGCTCTCCCGAGCTCGCCGCGCTACTACCGTGCTCCTCCAGGTGTCGCAGTGCGCCTTCCGACCGCTCCGTATATACACCCCGCTCGGCAGGGTGCCTCCGGGCGCTCTGCCGAGCTTGCTGCGCTACCGCTCTGCGCCTCCGGGTGTCGCTGCGCATCCTCCCAACCCCGACGCACCCTCATCCCACCCCTCCAGGTGCCGTCGGGCGCCAACTCGATCCCGCCGAGCCTTAACCCACCCCTCGGGATGGTGACGGGCGCACGTCCCACCTGCCCGAGCCGCTCCCCCCGCCCTTCGGGGTGCCGACGAGTCCTCGTCCGACTCACCCGTGCCCTCAGCGCTCTCTTTGGGGTGCCGCCGGGCACTGTCCGAGCTCACCATGCTACCACCCTGCGCCTCCGGCTGTCGCTCCGCCTCCTCCCGACCACACCGATCCTTCACCCCGCTCTTCGGGGTGCTGCGGGGCTCTTCCGAGCTCGCCGCGCTACCACCGTGAGCTTCCGGGTGTCACTGTGCGTCCGGTCGACCCGGCGCATGCTCATCCCGCTCCTCGGGGTGCCGCCGGGCGCTCTGCCGAGCTCGCCGCACTACCACCGTGCGCCTCCAGGTGCCGCTGTACGTCCGGTCGACCCGACGCACGCTCATCCCGCTCCTCGGGGTGCCACCGGGCGCTCTCCCGAGCTCGTCGCGCTACCACCGTGCGCCTCCAGGTGCCACTGTGCGTCCGGTCGACCCGACGCACGCTCATCCCGCTCCTCGGGGTGCCGCCGGACGCTCTCCCGAGCTCTTCGTGCTCCACCCTGCGCATGTGAGTGCCGCTGGGTGCTCTCGGGATCTCGCCGCGGTACCACCGTGCGCCTCCGAGTACCACCGAGCACTCTCCCGGTATCGCCACTCGTTGACCCCGCACGTCGGGGTGCCGCCAGGCGCTCTCCCAATATCGCTGCTCCTTCACCACAGTGCCTGGGGTGCCGCCGGGCGCACTGCCGAGCTCACAGCGGTACCACCGCGTGCCTCCGAGTGCCGCTGAACGCTCTCCCGGTATCGCCGCTCCTTCACCCTGCTTGGGTGCCGCCGGGCGCTTTCCCGAGCTTGCCGCACTACCACCGTGCGCCTCCAGGTGCCGCTGTGCGTCCGGTCGACCCGACGCACGCTCATCCCGCTCCTCGGGGTGCCGCCGGGCGCTCTCCCGAGCTCGTCGCGCTACCACCGTGCGCCTCCAGGTGCCGCTGTGCGTCCGGTCGACCCGACGCATGCTCATCCCGATCCTCGGGGTGCCGCCGGACGCTCTCCCGAGCTCTTCGTGCTCCACCCTGCGCATGCGAGTGCCGCTGGGTGCTCTCGGGATCTTGCCGCGGTACCACAGCGTGCCTCCGAGTGCCGCCGAGCTCTCTCCCGATATCGCCGCTCCTTCACCACGGTGCTCGGGGTGCAGCCGGGCGCTCTCCTGAGCTCGCAGCGGTACCACCGTGCGCCTCCGAGTGCCGCCGAGCGCTCTCCCGGTATCACCACTCGTTGACCCCGCACGTCGCGGTGCCGCCACGCGCTCTCCCGATATCGCCGCTCCTTCACCACAGTGCTCGGGGTGCCGCCGGGCGCTCTCCCGAGCTTGCCGCACTACCACCGTGCGCCTCCAGGTGCCGCTGTGCGTCCGGTCGACCCGACGCACGCTCATCCCGCTCCTCGGGGTGCCGCCGGGCGCTCTCCCGAGCTCGTCGCGCTACCACCGTGCGCCTCCAGGTGCCGCTGTGCGTCCGGTCGACCCGACGCATGCTCATCCCGATCCTCGGGGTGCCGCCGGACGCTCTCCCGAGCTCTTCGTGCTCCACCCTGCGCATGCGAGTGCCGCTGGGTGCTCTCGGGATCTTGCCGCGGTACCACAGCGTGCCTCCGAGTGCCGCCGAGCTCTCTCCCGATATCGCCGCTCCTTCACCACGGTGCTCGGGGTGCAGCCGGGCGCTCTCCTGAGCTCGCAGCGGTACCACCGTGCGCCTCCGAGTGCCGCCGAGCGCTCTCCCGGTATCACCACTCGTTGACCCCGCACGTCGCGGTGCCGCCACGCGCTCTCCCGATATCGCCGCTCCTTCACCACAGTGCTCGGGGTGCCGCCGGGCGCTCTCCCGAGCTTGCCGCACTACCACCGTGCGCCTCCAGGTGCCGCTGTGCGTCCGGTCGACCCGACGCATGCTCATCCCGCTCCTCGGGGTGCCGCCGGACGCTCTGCTGAGCTCTCCGCGCTACCACCGTCCGCCGGCAAGTGCCAGCGGGCACTCTCGGGATCTCGCCGCGGTACCACAGCGCGCCTCCGAGTGCCGCCGAGCGCTCTCCCGATATCGCCGCTCCTTCACCCTGCTTGTCTGGGTGACGCCGGGCGCTCTCCCGAGCTCGCCGCACTACCACCGTGCGCCTCCGTGCGCCTCCGAGCGCTCTCCCGGTATCGACACTCGTTGACCACGCGCGTCGGGGTGCCGCCGGGTGCTCTCCCGAGCTCGCCGCACTACCACCGTGCGCCTCCAGGTGCCGCTGTGCTTCTGGTCGACCCGACGCATGCTCATCCCGCTCCTCGGGGTGCCGCCGGGCGCTCTCCCGAGCTCGTCGCGCTCCACCCTGTGCATGCGAGTGCCTCTGGGTGGTCTCGGGATCTTGCCGCGGTACCACAGCGCGCCTCCGAGTGCCACCGAGCGCTCTCCCGATATCGCCGCTCCTTTGATTCAGAAAACGAACGGTTACAGTTTGTTATTGCGGATGTATTACAGTCTGGGAAAGAACAAAAGCTCGGGGCCCCAGAATTCCAAGATAAAGAAATGGCTTTGTGTATAAGATAGCGGGAGCAGCTGCATGCTAAGGAGGTGCTGAGAAGGAACCTAACTGTCTGGGAAAGGTGTCCATCTGGTCAGGACAGGGGAGGAGATTTTTGATAATGAGTTCTTGGAAATAATTAGAATAGTAACGCTTTTAATTTTAATAACCTGCCCACCATAATGAATATGTATGCTTTTTACCATAAATGGACGCTTGCTTCACAAACCGGTGTACAAGTTTGGCGGAGAAATCCCCCTTGCACCCAGCGCTGCAATAAACATACCTGCTTTTTAACTCTCTGCGAGTTGTAATGTTTGTTTTCGAGCGTCAATTTGGCACCCCAGATGGGACCCCCTCTGTCCGGCTGCGGGACCTGCTGAGGACGGGAGTCCTCTGGGCGCCCCCGAGATTTCTCGGAAGGACTCCCCAACTCATCCAGATCACCGCGGGGACAGACAAGGACCATCTCCTGCGGACCAGGTTTTAGGGTTTCATGGGGGTTTTAGGGTTTCATGGGGGGACCTGTAAGTCGTGAGGAGACGTCCTACGCGTGGTAAAGAGTCGGTGTACTCGCCCCGGGGTATGCTCAAGCTTGGGCTAATGGTGTGGGATCCCTGGGTTTTGGGTTAGTGTGTGGAATTGTAATATTGTTGATTATTTAGTGTATTTGTCATAAGGTATCCCTACCGTGTTATTGTCTGTAATTGTTGTATGAGTGATTGAGACGCGGCACTGCTGCAGAGCGAGTGTGAAGTTCCGATCCGCGGTTCCGTGTTCTCCGCGAGGAGAGCGGCCGGAGACGAACGAAGCTTACAGACGAACGACTGTACAGAAGCATTGTGTGAATCTAATAATGAGAATATTAAGTGGCAGTGTCTTGGACATTCGGATAACTTTTGTGATCCTATTTTTGTCTTAAAGTGCTTTGCTTGTAATACAGAGGTTTGGGTAGATCGGGAGGACGATTTTTGGTGTCCACAGTGTGGTAGCTGGACTGAGTGGGAAAAGATCGAGCGGGCGGGAGAGTTGCAACAAATAATCTGTGGAGACATAGCCTACCCCTGGAGATAAAGGTAGCGACAGCGGCAGCGGGGGGGTAACACCTAAGTGACACACGGAGATCAGGATCGCCTCTGAACTAAGGGGGTAAGGGAACATTAAAAGGGCAAAAATCAAGGAAGTGAGATACTGAAAAGTAGTACCCTAGGGTGTATTTTAGCACACTGGAAGGAGATCGGGGGCTCACCAGGTGGCAGCGTGGACAAGAAAACCTTAATTGAATATTGTAATCAAAGGTGGCCCCTTTACAAATTAGATGATCAGGAGAAATGGCCCTGAACGGGACTCTTAATTACAATACTATACAACAATTAATGCTGTCCCTTAGAAGGGAAGGAATGTGGGATGAAGTCACATATGCGGATATGTTTTTCACCCTTTGGAACCACCCAGAGTACCAACGGGACTGCGGGCTATTACCTCCACAAGACCCGATGGTACTAGCCTTAGAGAAAGAAAGAAGAGGAGAAATGAAAGGTAATATAAAAAGATGTTGTTCAGCCTGTAGCATAGGGCAGAGATGCTCAAAGCCTGAAAAGATTTGGGATCTTAAAGAAGACGATTTTCTTGACACTTACTTACCACCGGTTAGAGCAATAGAAGACCGTTGGGATGGGGTAAGGGTTCCTCAAGAAGATAGAGAAACTGAAGCTGATTCCAAAACCCCACCTGACAGCCCTGTATCGTCCCGTACTCGGAAAAGGACAGAGCAAGCAGCGATTCAAGCACCCTTAAGGGAAGCCATGGCTCCGGACGGACCACCCGTAATGATAAAAGTCCCTTTTCCTCATTTGATTTAGAAACCTGGAAAAGTGTGGCAAAGAATTATCGGAATGATCCCGTAGGGGTTACTAGATATTTTCAGTTTCTGGTAAAGCAGCACAATCCTGACTGGAGTGATATCCAGTTATTATTAGATCACCTAAGAGAAACTGAGAAACAACTGGTTTTAAAAACTGCTCACAATATAGCCACGGACCAACTGAAAGATTCAGGAAGGGACATTAAAGAACACTTCCCTTTGCAGAACCCTCACTGGAACCCAAACAGGAGCATTCACTCAGAGGCGCTAGAAACTTACAGAGATTGGATTATAACAGGGATGGAGAGGGCTATCCCGAAAGCCATTAACTGATCAATGCTGTATGCTGTAAGACGAGGGCCGAAGGAGAGTCCCTCGGAGTTTCTAGATAAATTACGAGATGCAATGAGACGCTACACCCCCTCGGACCCTGGATCAGAGATAGGAATCCAGCAGTTAGTGTCTCTCTTTTTAGGGCAGTCTGCCAACGATATCCGGAGGAAGCTGCAAAAACTGAGAACAACCGACAGCAGAAATCTAGAGACTCTGTTAGATGAGGCATGGAGAGTGTTTAACAACCGGGAGGAGGAGGATATGAAAAGGGACAGACGGGCACTGGTGGTAGCAATACATGGGAGGGGAAACGAAAGCAGGGAATTTTAGGAAACCATTAGAAAGAGATCAATGTGCATGGTGTAAGCAGAGAGGGCACTGGAAGAATGGGTCCCCAAAAAGACGAAAAGAAAAAATTCAGGCCCATTATAAAGAAGATTGACGGGGACCGGGGGAATCTACCCTAGCGGATCCACTGGTTACCCTAAGGCTAGGGAAAAAGCAACAAGAATAGAATTTTTGGTGGATACAGGAGCAATGTATTCGGTTTTAAATCAAGCTCTGACTCCTATCGATACTGATTTTATAACAGTAACAGGAGCCACTGGCCGGAGCGAAAAGGCATATTTTCTCAAACCTCTTAAGTTCAAATTGGGAAAATAATTGGCGATACACAAATTTTTATATCTGCCAAATTCGCCGAGACCCCTGTTAGGGCGAGATTTATTAGAGCAATTGGGAGCAGAAATTAAATTCAAAAAAGGAAAATGGAACTCCGGATAAGAGAAGATCAACTAATTGAAATACTAAGTTTGGCCCTAATAGGAACTCCCATTTCTACAGGAGTGCCTGAGGAGATTAAAGCCCAAATTTATCCGGGGGTCTGGGCCTCGGGAGTGCCGGGGAGAGCAAAAAATGCTTCCCCAATAGTGATAAAGCCTCAACAAGGACCACGACCGGTGAGAGTTAAACAGTATCCCCTTAGAATAGAGGACAGGGAGGGGATCCGACCAACTATAGATCGGTTTATTGAGTATGGGCTGCTGAAAGAATGTGAATCAGAGTATAACACTCCAATATTACCTGTTAAGAAGCCGGATGGTAGCTATCGCATAGTGCAGGACCTCAGAGCTATCAACAGGATAGCTGTTGAGGATTTGCATCCGGTAGTAGCAAATCCATACACTCTTCTAACTAAACTGGTACCTGAATTGGCATGGTTTACCGTTTTGAACCTAAAGGATGCCTTTTTCTGCGTGCCTTTGAGCCCAGAGAGCCAGCTTTTATTTGCATTCGAATGGGAAAACCCAGAATCTGGAAGGAAAACACAGCTTACATGGACTGTGCTACCGCAGGGCTTCAAAAATAGCTCGACGCTTTTTGGAAATCAGCTAGCTAAAGACTTGGAACAGTGGAAACGCCCGCTTGGGTCAGGAGTGGTTTTGCAGTATGTGGACGATATATTACTCGCCCCTGACACCAGAGAAACATGCATAAAACGGACTGTGAGCCTGTTAAATTTTCTTGGACTTAATGGCTATAAAGTTTCTTCACAGAAAGCACAGATAGCCCAGCAGCAAGTGACCTATCTGGGATATGAAATAACCGCAGGCCAACGGACACTGGGGAAGGAGAGGAAGGAGGCCATCTGCCAGACACCTCGACCACAGACGCCTAAGGAACTTCGAACCTTCCTAGGAATGACAGGATGGTGTCGTCTCTGGATATATAACTACGGACTTTTGGTCAAGCCTTTATACGAGTTCTTAAAATCTGACTCAAAGAATATTATATGGAATAGGGAGGCAGACAAAGCCTTCGATCGATTAAAAAAGAGGTTAATGGAAGCACCTGGCCTGGGATTACCTGACACTACTAAACCTTTCTGGTTGTTTTCCTATGAAAAGCAAGGAATGGCCTTAGGAGTCCTAGCCCAGCATTTGGGACCCTATCGAAGGGCGGTGGCATACTTCTCCAAACAGCTTGACGAAGTAAGTAAAGGGTGGCCTAGCTGTCTCCGAGCGGTGGCAGCAGTGGTAATAAATATCCAAGAGGCCCGTAAGTTCACCCTAGGCCAGAAAATCACAGTTATGGTATCACATACAGTCTCAGCAGTACTGGAAGTAAAAGGGGGGCATTGGCTTTCACCTCAGAGGTTTCTTAAGTACCAGGCTATCCTGATAGAGCAAGATGATGTAGATATAACGGTAACTAATATTGTCAATCCAGCCTCTTTCCTCAGCGGAACCGAAGGAGTATCAGTGACCCACGACTGCTTGGAAACAATCGAGGCGGTGTACTCCAGCCGACCAGACCTGAAAGAAGAACCATTGGAGGATGCAGAGGATTCCTGGTTCACCGACGGGAGCGGCATCATTCAACAGGGGATACGCAAAGCTGGCTATGCGGTAACCACCACAGAGAAGGTAATAGAATCCAAGGCCCTGGCCGCAAATACATCAGCCCAAAAGGCTGAGATTATAGCACTAACCCGAGCCCTGGAATTGGCCAAAGGAAAACGGGTAAGTATCTGGACAGAATCTAAATATGCTTTTGGGGTAGTGCATGCTCACGGGGCGGTCTGGAGAGGAAGAGGACTCTTATCGACACAAGGGAAGCACATCAAACATGCTGAAGAAATTCTCAAACTCTTAGCTGCAGTATTACTGCCTGCCAAAGTGACAATGGCTATAAAGTTTCTTCACAGAAAGCACAGATAGCCCAGCAGCAAGTGCCCTTTTTCGTTATTATGGGCAGTGGTCATGGCAGAACATAGAAAATCTCATTGGGGAACAGAGGCACTTTACAGATACCTGAACAGGCTAATATGTGCTCAAAATCTATACGCCACTGTCAAACAAGTCACTCAGCAGTGTGAGGTATGTTTACAGAACAACCCTAAGACAGGCCCCAGAGTCCAATTTGGCCAGATAGGGAAGGGAAACTATCCGGGACAACAATGGCAAATTGATTTTTCAGAACTTCCAAGAAAAGGGGGTTTCGATACCTATTGGTGTTAACTGATACCTTTTCAGGATGGCCAGAGGCATTTCCCTGTCGAACCAACAAAACAAGAGAAGTGGTCAAAGCGTTGTTGCATGAAATTATACCAAGGTTCGGGGTTCCCGCAGTAATTTCCTCGGACCGAGGATCTCATTTCACTGCAAGGGTTGTTTCGAAAGTAAGCAGACTATTGGGTATAGACTGGCAACTTCACACCCCATACAACCCACGATCGAGTGGTCAAGTAGAAAAGATGAATCACTTGATCAAAACGCAAATTGTGAAACTAGGCCAGGAAGCTAACTTGGCCTGGCCTCAATCACTACCCTTAGCCCTTCTCAGGATAAGAACAAAACCCAGAACCAAAGAAGGTTTGAGCCCCTTTGAAATACTGTATGGGAGATCATATAGTGTACAAGACGGAATATCCACAGAGCTGGGGAATGAAATACTAACAGATTACCTGATAAATTTACAAAAACAGCTCCGAGAGGTAGAAAAACTGGTTCTGGGAACAAGAGCTCGTGGGCTGGATGGACCAGTACACGAGATCGAACTTGGGGACATTAATGACATTAATAGTCATCAACATGCCAGGACTTTGTGTTTCAGGGGGAGGGACATGGGATGTGAATACATATTCACGAAATCTGGGAACATTGGTAAATGCTACTAATCTGTCAAATTTTTGGGTATGTACTATCCTACCCAAAGGAGAAATGAAATTGCCTCTATGTGGGGTGGCAGCAAGCAATTGGAACAATGCCAACGGAACCTGGCCTAAATTTTGGGCAAAAGGTGGGGGGATGAGTCGAATGGGTATTGTGAGTACGATGATAATATCTACCCCTTAGGACCCAGATTTCATCTACAACTGTTGAAAGAAGAGTTTGTGGTATTAATTAGCAATAACAATTGTGCATGGGAACACGGGGAACATAGACACAGGGGGCCGGTGAATAAGACTAAGACTTGGGGATGGAGCAAGTACTGGATTAATAAGACAACTGCTGATGTGGGAAGTTGGGATCTAACAGGGATAAGGGTAACATATATTGACTTTTGCGACAAAACACAACTAGTTGCATATAAAAGTACTGGTATTTCCGAAGGAGAAGGATATTCCTGGGAGTATGGACGGTACAAGGCGGGGAAATTTTTAGGTGCGAATTTGATGGCAACTATTGGACCCTGTAAGTTACCTAAAGGGTATTGGTGGTTGTGTGGAGATGGATATAGTAGAAAACAGCAGCCCGGAGGACGGAAGGGAACTTGCACTATAAGCTATCTAACTAGCCAGGATACGGTGTTTAATCAGTCTGAAATCCCCTCAGGAATGCTGAGAACACCTTGGAGGAGAATTCGGGGAGTGGAAAACCCTCTAGTGACGAGGGGAACAAGGTTCCACAGCTTTGTAAGATGGTTTATACCGTTCCTGGGCGTCAGTGAATTGGAAAAGGCAATTGTGAACATAACGGCCACTACAGAAGTGCTCGAGAAATCTACAATCGATGCTATACAAGAACTTCAACAAGAAGTCCAGTCATTAGCAAATGTGGTGAAACAAAACAGAATGGCATTAGACTTATTAACCTGGAAAGAAGGAGGCTTATATGGCTCATAATGTGATTAATCAAGGCTGTTGTTCATATGTAAACCAGAATGGGAGAGTAGAGAAAGACTTACAAAATCTCATAGCTAAAACTCAGATTTTGCATTTGACTGCGCATGATGACACCACATTCGGGTTTTCTGATCTTTGGGAAAAGTTCACCTTGTGGTTACCTAACTTTGCTTGGCTTAAGCGACTGTTTATCCTTCTAATAGCAACACTTATGTTAGGAATTTAGTGTGTGCATTAATTAGATGTCTTATGTATTCTACTAGGGGGGCCAAAGACGAATACATTCAATGGAAGAAGCATCAGCTCCGTGAACGAGTGGAATCTGGGAAGTATTTTAGAAATCAGATGGGGAGAGAGAATATGTTATAGGTGATTGTAAAAGAATTTACAAAGTTGAAAGAAAAGGGGGGACTTAATTCAGAAAACGAACGGTTACAGGTTGTTAGTGTTGATGTAATAAAGCATGGGAAAGAACAAAAGCTCGGAGCCCCAGCATTCCAAGATAAAGAAATGGCCTTGTGTATAAGATAGCGGGAGCAGCTGCATGCTAAGGAGGTGCTGAGGAGGAACATTGTCTGGGAAAGGTGTCCATCTGGTCAGGACAGGGGAGGAGATTTTTGATAATGAGTTCTTAGAAATAATTAGAATAGTAACGCCATTAATTATAACAACCTGACCACCATAATGAATATGTATGCTTTTCACCATCAATGGATGCTTGCTTCACAAATCGGTGTACAAGTTTGGTGGAGAAATCCCCCTTGCACCCAGCGCTGTAATAAACATACCTGCTTTATAAATCTCTGCGAGTTGTAATGTTTGTTTCCGCGCGTCACCTTCACCACGGTGCTCGGGGTGATGCCGGAAGATAAGCCGCGCTAGCAGCGGTACCACCACGCGCCTCCGAGTGCCGCTGAGCGTTCTCCCGTATCGCCGCTCCATCACCCCGCTTTTCTGGGTGCCGCGGGGACCTCTGCCGAGCTCGCCGCACTACTATCGTGCGCCTCCGAGTGCCGCCAAGCACTCTCCCTGTATCGCCACTCGTTGACCCTGCGCATCCGGTTGCAGCCAGGCGCTCTACCAAGCTCAACGCGCTACCACCCAGCGCCGGCGACTGCCACCGGGAACTCTAAAGACTCTGCAGGGCCCTAGTGAAAACCACAGGCCCCTACGGAACCGTATGAGACTATATAGGCCCTTAGGGAACACCACAGGCCCCTACGGAACCCTACACAACCCTCCGGAAACATATGGCACCCTACAAGCTCCTACCAACCCCTGCGGGCACTTACATAACCCTACAGGTCCCTACGGAAATCTACGGGACTCTACGGGCCCCTAGGGAACCCTTCAGATTTTGACGGAACCCTACAAGGCCCTCTGGAACCCTACAGAATACTCCAGGACCCGACAGGACTCTACAAGACCCTTAGCAACACAACGGAACCTCACTAAAACCCTATGGGCTCCTAGAGAACACTGCAGGTGCCTACGGAACCCTACAGACACCTGCGGGCACTTACGGAAACCTGCAGGCCCCTACGGAACCCTACAGGTCTATACAGAACCCCACAGGGCCCTAGGCAACTTTACCAGCCACTACGGAACTCTACGGGCCCCTATGGAACCCTGCAGAACCCTCCAGAACCTTACAGAATCCCACGGATTCCTACAGACTCCTGCGGGCACTTACTCAACCCTAGAGGACCCTACGGAACACTACTGGCTCCTGCGGTACTCCAGAGGCCTCTAGGGAACCTACGAAGCTCTACAGAACCCCATGGATCCTTACGGAACAGTACGGGCCCCTTCAGACCTCTGCGGGTGCTTATGGAAACCTACAGGACCCTACGGAACTGTACGAGACTCTACAGGCCCCTAGGGAACACCACAGGCCCCTATGGAACCCTACACAACCCTCCGGAAACATATGGCACCCTACAAGCTCCTACCAACCCCTGCGGGCACTTACATAACCCTACAGGTCCCTACGGAAATCTACGGGACTCTACGGGCCCCTAGGGAATCCTTCAGATTTCGACGGAACCCTACGAGCCCCTCTGGAACCCTACAGAGTCCCGAGCTCTGGAACCCTTGTCCGAGCTCGCCGTTGTACCAGCGTGCGCCTCTGCGTGTTGCTGCGCGTCCTCCCGACCACGCCGATTCATCACCCCGCTCTTCAGGGTGATGCGGGGCTCTCCCGAGCTCGCCGCGCTACTACCGTGCTCCTCCAGGTGTCGCAGTGCGCCTTCCGACCGCTCCGTATATACACCCCGCTCGGCAGGGTGCCTCCGGGCGCTCTGCCGAGCTTGCTGCGCTACCGCTCTGCGCCTCCGGGTGTCGCTGCGCATCCTCCCAACCCCGACGCACCCTCATCCCACCCCTCCAGGTGCCGTCGGGCGCCAACTCGATCCCGCCGAGCCTTAACCCACCCCTCGGGATGGTGACGGGCGCACGTCCCACCTGCCCGAGCCGCTCCCCCCGCCCTTCGGGGTGCCGACGAGTCCTCGTCCGACTCACCCGTGCCCTCAGCGCTCTCTTTGGGGTGCCGCCGGGCACTGTCCGAGCTCACCATGCTACCACCCTGCGCCTCCGGCTGTCGCTCCGCCTCCTCCCGACCACACCGATCCTTCACCCCGCTCTTCGGGGTGCTGCGGGGCTCTTCCGAGCTCGCCGCGCTACCACCGTGAGCTTCCGGGTGTCACTGTGCGTCCGGTCGACCCGGCGCATGCTCATCCCGCTCCTCGGGGTGCCGCCGGGCGCTCTGCCGAGCTCGCCGCACTACCACCGTGCGCCTCCAGGTGCCGCTGTACGTCCGGTCGACCCGACGCACGCTCATCCCGCTCCTCGGGGTGCCACCGGGCGCTCTCCCGAGCTCGTCGCGCTACCACCGTGCGCCTCCAGGTGCCGCTGTGCGTCCGGTCGACCCGACGCACGCTCATCCCGCTCCTCGGGGTGCCGCCGGACGCTCTCCCGAGCTCTTCGTGCTCCACCCTGCGCATGTGAGTGCCGCTGGGTGCTCTCGGGATCTCGCCGCGGTACCACCGTGCGCCTCCGAGTACCACCGAGCACTCTCCCGGTATCGCCACTCGTTGACCCCGCACGTCGGGGTGCCGCCAGGCGCTCTCCCAATATCGCTGCTCCTTCACCACAGTGCCTGGGGTGCCGCCGGGCGCACTGCCGAGCTCACAGCGGTACCACCGCGTGCCTCCGAGTGCCGCTGAACGCTCTCCCGGTATCGCCGCTCCTTCACCCTGCTTGGGTGCCGCCGGGCGCTTTCCCGAGCTTGCCGCACTACCACCGTGCGCCTCCAGGTGCCGCTGTGCGTCCGGTCGACCCGACGCACGCTCATCCCGCTCCTCGGGGTGCCGCCGGGCGCTCTCCCGAGCTCGTCGCGCTACCACCGTGCGCCTCCAGGTGCCGCTGTGCGTCCTGTCGACCCGACGCATGCTCATCCCGATCCTCGGGGTGCCGCCGGACGCTCTCCCGAGCTCTTCGTGCTCCACCCTGCGCATGCGAGTGCCGCTGGGTGCTCTCGGGATCTTGCCGCGGTACCACAGCGTGCCTCCGAGTGCCGCCGAGCTCTCTCCCGATATCGCCGCTCCTTCACCACGGTGCTCGGGGTGCAGCCGGGCGCTCTCCTGAGCTCGCAGCGGTACCACCGTGCGCCTCCGAGTGCCGCCGAGCGCTCTCCCGGTATCACCACTCGTTGACCCCGCACGTCGCGGTGCCGCCACGCGCTCTCCCGATATCGCCGCTCCTTCACCACAGTGCTCGGGGTGCCGCCGGGCGCTCTCCCGAGCTTGCCGCACTACCACCGTGCGCCTCCAGGTGCCGCTGTGCGTCCGGTCGACCCGACGCACGCTCATCCCGCTCCTCGGGGTGCCGCCGGGCGCTCTCCCGAGCTCGTCGCGCTACCACCGTGCGCCTCCAGGTGCCGCTGTGCGTCCGGTCGACCCGACGCATGCTCATCCCGATCCTCGGGGTGCCGCCGGACGCTCTCCCGAGCTCTTCGTGCTCCACCCTGCGCATGCGAGTGCCGCTGGGTGCTCTCGGGATCTTGCCGCGGTACCACAGCGTGCCTCCGAGTGCCGCCGAGCTCTCTCCCGATATCGCCGCTCCTTCACCACGGTGCTCGGGGTGCAGCCGGGCGCTCTCCTGAGCTCGCAGCGGTACCACCGTGCGCCTCCGAGTGCCGCCGAGCGCTCTCCCGGTATCACCACTCGTTGACCCCGCACGTCGCGGTGCCGCCACGCGCTCTCCCGATATCGCCGCTCCTTCACCACAGTGCTCGGGGTGCCGCCGGGCGCTCTCCCGAGCTTGCCGCACTACCACCGTGCGCCTCCAGGTGCCGCTGTGCGTCCGGTCGACCCGACGCATGCTCATCCCGCTCCTCGGGGTGCCGCCGGACGCTCTGCTGAGCTCTCCGCGCTACCACCGTCCGCCGGCAAGTGCCAGCGGGCACTCTCGGGATCTCGCCGCGGTACCACAGCGCGCCTCCGAGTGCCGCCGAGCGCTCTCCCGATATCGCCGCTCCTTCACCCTGCTTGTCTGGGTGACGCCGGGCGCTCTCCCGAGCTCGCCGCACTACCACCGTGCGCCTCCGTGCGCCTCCGAGCGCTCTCCCGGTATCGACACTCGTTGACCACGCGCGTCGGGGTGCCGCCGGGTGCTCTCCCGAGCTCGCCGCACTACCACCGTGCGCCTCCAGGTGCCGCTGTGCTTCTGGTCGACCCGACGCATGCTCATCCCGCTCCTCGGGGTGCCGCCGGGCGCTCTCCCGAGCTCGTCGCGCTCCACCCTGTGCATGCGAGTGCCTCTGGGTGGTCTCGGGATCTTGCCGCGGTACCACAGCGCGCCTCCGAGTGCCACCGAGCGCTCTCCCGATATCGCCGCTCCTTTGATTCAGAAAACGAACGGTTACAGTTTGTTATTGCGGATGTATTACAGTCTGGGAAAGAACAAAAGCTCGGGGCCCCAGAATTCCAAGATAAAGAAATGGCTTTGTGTATAAGATAGCGGGAGCAGCTGCATGCTAAGGAGGTGCTGAGAAGGAACCTAACTGTCTGGGAAAGGTGTCCATCTGGTCAGGACAGGGGAGGAGATTTTTGATAATGAGTTCTTGGAAATAATTAGAATAGTAACGCTTTTAATTTTAATAACCTGCCCACCATAATGAATATGTATGCTTTTTACCATAAATGGACGCTTGCTTCACAAACCGGTGTACAAGTTTGGCGGAGAAATCCCCCTTGCACCCAGCGCTGCAATAAACATACCTGCTTTTTAACTCTCTGCGAGTTGTAATGTTTGTTTTCGAGCGTCAATTTGGCACCCCAGATGGGACCCCCTCTGTCCGGCTGCGGGACCTGCTGAGGACGGGAGTCCTCTGGGCGCCCCCGAGATTTCTCGGAAGGACTCCCCAACTCATCCAGATCACCGCGGGAACAGACAAGGACCATCTCCTGCGGACCAGGTTTTAGGGTTTCATGGGGGTTTTAGGGTTTCATGGGGGGACCTGTAAGTCGTGAGGAGACGTCCTACGCGTGGTAAAGAGTCGGTGTACTCGCCCCGGGGTATGCTCAAGCTTGGGCTAATGGTGTGGGATCCCTGGGTTTTGGGTTAGTGTGTGGAATTGTAATATTGTTGATTATTTAGTGTATTTGTCATAAGGTATCCCTACCGTGTTATTGTCTGTAATTGTTGTATGAGTGATTGAGACGCGGCACTGCTGCAGAGCGAGTGTGAAGTTCCGATCCGCGGTTCCGTGTTCTCCGCGAGGAGAGCGGCCGGAGACGAACGAAGCTTACAGACGAACGACTGTACAGAAGCATTGTGTGAATCTAATAATGAGAATATTAAGTGGCAGTGTCTTGGACATTCGGATAACTTTTGTGATCCTATTTTTGTCTTAAAGTGCTTTGCTTGTAATACAGAGGTTTGGGTAGATCGGGAGGACGATTTTTGGTGTCCACAGTGTGGTAGCTGGACTGAGTGGGAAAAGATCGAGCGGGCGGGAGAGTTGCAACAAATAATCTGTGGAGACATAGCCTACCCCTGGAGATAAAGGTAGCGACAGCGGCAGCGGGGGGGTAACACCTAAGTGACACACGGAGATCAGGATCGCCTCTGAACTAAGGGGGTAAGGGAACATTAAAAGGGCAAAAATCAAGGAAGTGAGATACTGAAAAGTAGTACCCTAGGGTGTATTTTAGCACACTGGAAGGAGATCGGGGGCTCACCAGGTGGCAGCGTGGACAAGAAAACCTTAATTGAATATTGTAATCAAAGGTGGCCCCTTTACAAATTAGATGATCAGGAGAAATGGCCCTGAACGGGACTCTTAATTACAATACTATACAACAATTAATGCTGTCCCTTAGAAGGGAAGGAATGTGGGATGAAGTCACATATGCGGATATGTTTTTCACCCTTTGGAACCACCCAGAGTACCAACGGGACTGCGGGCTATTACCTCCACAAGACCCGATGGTACTAGCCTTAGAGAAAGAAAGAAGAGGAGAAATGAAAGGTAATATAAAAAGATGTTGTTCAGCCTGTAGCATAGGGCAGAGATGCACAAAGCCTGAAAAGATTTGGGATCTTAAAGAAGACGATTTTCTTGACACTTACTTACCACCGGTTAGAGCAATAGAAGACCGTTGGGATGGGGTAAGGGTTCCTCAAGAAGATAGAGAAACTGAAGCTGATTCCAAAACCCCACCTGACAGCCCTGTATCGTCCCGTACTCGGAAAAGGACAGAGCAAGCAGCGATTCAAGCACCCTTAAGGGAAGCCATGGCTCCGGACGGACCACCCGTAATGATAAAAGTCCCTTTTCCTCATTTGATTTAGAAACCTGGAAAAGTGTGGCAAAGAATTATCGGAATGATCCCGTAGGGGTTACTAGATATTTTCAGTTTCTGGTAAAGCAGCACAATCCTGACTGGAGTGATATCCAGTTATTATTAGATCACCTAAGAGAAACTGAGAAACAACTGGTTTTAAAAACTGCTCACAATATAGCCACGGACCAACTGAAAGATTCAGGAAGGGACATTAAAGAACACTTCCCTTTGCAGAACCCTCACTGGAACCCAAACAGGAGCATTCACTCAGAGGCGCTAGAAACTTACAGAGATTGGATTATAACAGGGATGGAGAGGGCTATCCCGAAAGCCATTAACTGATCAATGCTGTATGCTGTAAGACGAGGGCCGAAGGAGAGTCCCTCGGAGTTTCTAGATAAATTACGAGATGCAATGAGACGCTACACCCCCTCGGACCCTGGATCAGAGATAGGAATCCAGCAGTTAGTGTCTCTCTTTTTAGGGCAGTCTGCCAACGATATCCGGAGGAAGCTGCAAAAACTGAGAACAACCGACAGCAGAAATCTAGAGACTCTGTTAGATGAGGCATGGAGAGTGTTTAACAACCGGGAGGAGGAGGATATGAAAAGGGACAGACGGGCACTGGTGGTAGCAATACATGGGAGGGGAAACGAAAGCAGGGAATTTTAGGAAACCATTAGAAAGAGATCAATGTGCATGGTGTAAGCAGAGAGGGCACTGGAAGAATGGGTCCCCAAAAAGACGAAAAGAAAAAATTCAGGCCCATTATAAAGAAGATTGACGGGGACCGGGGGAATCTACCCTAGCGGATCCACTGGTTACCCTAAGGCTAGGGAAAAAGCAACAAGAATAGAATTTTTGGTGGATACAGGAGCAATGTATTCGGTTTTAAATCAAGCTCTGACTCCTATCGATACTGATTTTATAACAGTAACAGGAGCCACTGGCCGGAGCGAAAAGGCATATTTTCTCAAACCTCTTAAGTTCAAATTGGGAAAATAATTGGCGATACACAAATTTTTATATCTGCCAAATTCGCCGAGACCCCTGTTAGGGCGAGATTTATTAGAGCAATTGGGAGCAGAAATTAAATTCAAAAAAGGAAAATGGAACTCCGGATAAGAGAAGATCAACTAATTGAAATACTAAGTTTGGCCCTAATAGGAACTCCCATTTCTACAGGAGTGCCTGAGGAGATTAAAGCCCAAATTTATCCGGGGGTCTGGGCCTCGGGAGTGCCGGGGAGAGCAAAAAATGCTTCCCCAATAGTGATAAAGCCTCAACAAGGACCACGACCGGTGAGAGTTAAACAGTATCCCCTTAGAATAGAGGACAGGGAGGGGATCCGACCAACTATAGATCGGTTTATTGAGTATGGGCTGCTGAAAGAATGTGAATCAGAGTATAACACTCCAATATTACCTGTTAAGAAGCCGGATGGTAGCTATCGCATAGTGCAGGACCTCAGAGCTATCAACAGGATAGCTGTTGAGGATTTGCATCCGGTAGTAGCAAATCCATACACTCTTCTAACTAAACTGGTACCTGAATTGGCATGGTTTACCGTTTTGAACCTAAAGGATGCCTTTTTCTGCGTGCCTTTGAGCCCAGAGAGCCAGCTTTTATTTGCATTCGAATGGGAAAACCCAGAATCTGGAAGGAAAACACAGCTTACATGGACTGTGCTACCGCAGGGCTTCAAAAATAGCTCGACGCTTTTTGGAAATCAGCTAGCTAAAGACTTGGAACAGTGGAAACGCCCGCTTGGGTCAGGAGTGGTTTTGCAGTATGTGGACGATATATTACTCGCCCCTGACACCAGAGAAACATGCATAAAACGGACTGTGAGCCTGTTAAATTTTCTTGGACTTAATGGCTATAAAGTTTCTTCACAGAAAGCACAGATAGCCCAGCAGCAAGTGACCTATCTGGGATATGAAATAACCGCAGGCCAACGGACACTGGGGAAGGAGAGGAAGGAGGCCATCTGCCAGACACCTCGACCACAGACGCCTAAGGAACTTCGAACCTTCCTAGGAATGACAGGATGGTGTCGTCTCTGGATATATAACTACGGACTTTTGGTCAAGCCTTTATACGAGTTCTTAAAATCTGACTCAAAGAATATTATATGGAATAGGGAGGCAGACAAAGCCTTCGATCGATTAAAAAAGAGGTTAATGGAAGCACCTGGCCTGGGATTACCTGACACTACTAAACCTTTCTGGTTGTTTTCCTATGAAAAGCAAGGAATGGCCTTAGGAGTCCTAGCCCAGCATTTGGGACCCTATCGAAGGGCGGTGGCATACTTCTCCAAACAGCTTGACGAAGTAAGTAAAGGGTGGCCTAGCTGTCTCCGAGCGGTGGCAGCAGTGGTAATAAATATCCAAGAGGCCCGTAAGTTCACCCTAGGCCAGAAAATCACAGTTATGGTATCACATACAGTCTCAGCAGTACTGGAAGTAAAAGGGGGGCATTGGCTTTCACCTCAGAGGTTTCTTAAGTACCAGGCTATCCTGATAGAGCAAGATGATGTAGATATAACGGTAACTAATATTGTCAATCCAGCCTCTTTCCTCAGCGGAACCGAAGGAGTATCAGTGACCCACGACTGCTTGGAAACAATCGAGGCGGTGTACTCCAGCCGACCAGACCTGAAAGAAGAACCATTGGAGGATGCAGAGGATTCCTGGTTCACCGACGGGAGCGGCATCATTCAACAGGGGATACGCAAAGCTGGCTATGCGGTAACCACCACAGAGAAGGTAATAGAATCCAAGGCCCTGGCCGCAAATACATCAGCCCAAAAGGCTGAGATTATAGCACTAACCCGAGCCCTGGAATTGGCCAAAGGAAAACGGGTAAGTATCTGGACAGAATCTAAATATGCTTTTGGGGTAGTGCATGCTCACGGGGCGGTCTGGAGAGGAAGAGGACTCTTATCGACACAAGGGAAGCACATCAAACATGCTGAAGAAATTCTCAAACTCTTAGCTGCAGTATTACTGCCTGCCAAAGTGACAATGGCTATAAAGTTTCTTCACAGAAAGCACAGATAGCCCAGCAGCAAGTGCCCTTTTTCGTTATTATGGGCAGTGGTCATGGCAGAACATAGAAAATCTCATTGGGGAACAGAGGCACTTTACAGATACCTGAACAGGCTAATATGTGCTCAAAATCTATACGCCACTGTCAAACAAGTCACTCAGCAGTGTGAGGTATGTTTACAGAACAACCCTAAGACAGGCCCCAGAGTCCAATTTGGCCAGATAGGGAAGGGAAACTATCCGGGACAACAATGGCAAATTGATTTTTCAGAACTTCCAAGAAAAGGGGGTTTCGATACCTATTGGTGTTAACTGATACCTTTTCAGGATGGCCAGAGGCATTTCCCTGTCGAACCAACAAAACAAGAGAAGTGGTCAAAGCGTTGTTGCATGAAATTATACCAAGGTTCGGGGTTCCCGCAGTAATTTCCTCGGACCGAGGATCTCATTTCACTGCAAGGGTTGTTTCGAAAGTAAGCAGACTATTGGGTATAGACTGGCAACTTCACACCCCATACAACCCACGATCGAGTGGTCAAGTAGAAAAGATGAATCACTTGATCAAAACGCAAATTGTGAAACTAGGCCAGGAAGCTAACTTGGCCTGGCCTCAATCACTACCCTTAGCCCTTCTCAGGATAAGAACAAAACCCAGAACCAAAGAAGGTTTGAGCCCCTTTGAAATACTGTATGGGAGATCATATAGTGTACAAGACGGAATATCCACAGAGCTGGGGAATGAAATACTAACAGATTACCTGATAAATTTACAAAAACAGCTCCGAGAGGTAGAAAAACTGGTTCTGGGAACAAGAGCTCGTGGGCTGGATGGACCAGTACACGAGATCGAACTTGGGGACATTAATGACATTAATAGTCATCAACATGCCAGGACTTTGTGTTTCAGGGGGAGGGACATGGGATGTGAATACATATTCACGAAATCTGGGAACATTGGTAAATGCTACTAATCTGTCAAATTTTTGGGTATGTACTATCCTACCCAAAGGAGAAATGAAATTGCCTCTATGTGGGGTGGCAGCAAGCAATTGGAACAATGCCAACGGAACCTGGCCTAAATTTTGGGCAAAAGGTGGGGGGATGAGTCGAATGGGTATTGTGAGTACGATGATAATATCTACCCCTGATTTGACCCAGATTTGATCTACAACTGTTGAAAGAAGAGTTTGTGGTATTAATTAGCAATAACAATTGTGCATGGGAACACGGGGAACATAGACACAGGGGGCCGGTGAATAAGAATAAAACTTGGGGATGGAGCAAGTACTGGATTAATAAGACAACTGCTGATGTGGGAAGTTGGGATCTAACAGGGATAAGGGTAACATATATTGACTTTTGCGACAAAACACAACTAGTTGCATATAAAAGTAGTGGTATTTCCGAAGGAGAAGGATATTCCTGGGAGTATGGACGGTACAAGGCGGGGAAATTTTTAGGTGCGAATTGGATGGCAACTATTGGACCCTGTAAGTTACCTAAAGGGTATTGATGGTTGTGTGGAGATGGATATAGTAGAAAACAGCAGCCCGGAGGACGGAAGGGAACTTGCACGATAGGCTATCTAACTAGCCAGGATACGGTGTTTAATCAGTCTGAAATCCCCTCAGGAATGCTGAGAACACCTTGGAGGAGAATTCGGGGAGTGGAAAACCCTCTAGTGACGAGGGGAACAAGGTTCCACAGCTTTGTAAGATGGTTTATACCGTTCCTGGGCGTCAGTGAATTGGAAAAGGCAATTGTGAACATAACGGCCACTACAGAAGTGCTCGAGAAATCTACAATCGATGCTATACAAGAACTTCAACAAGAAGTCCAGTCATTAGCAAATGTGGTGAAACAAAACAGAATGGCATTAGACTTATTAACCTGGAAAGAAGGAGGCTTATATGGCTCATAATGTGATTAATCAAGGCTGTTGTTCATATGTAAACCAGAATGGGAGAGTAGAGAAAGACTTACAAAATCTCATAGCTAAAACTCAGATTTTGCATTTGACTGCGCATGATGACACCACATTCGGGTTTTCTGATCTTTGGAAAAATTAACCTCGTGGTTACCTAACTTTGCTTGGCTTAAGCGACTGTTTATCCTTCTAATAGCAACACTTATGCTAGGAATTTAGTGTGTGCATTAATTAGATGTCTTATGTATTCTACCAGGGGGGCCAATGACGAATACATTCAATGGAAGAAGCATCAGCTCCGTGAACGAGTGGAATCTGGGAAGTCTTTTAGAAATCAGATGGGGAGAGAGAATATGTTATAGGTGATTGTAAAAGAATTTACAAAGTTGAAAGAAAAGGGGGGAATTAATTCAGAAAACGAACGGTTACAGGTTGTTAGTGTTGATGTAATAAGCCTGGGAAAGAAAAAAAGCTCTGAGCCCCAGCATTTCAAGATAAAGAAATGGCCTTGTGTATAAGATAGCGGGAGCAGCTGCATGCTAAGGAGGTGCTGAGGAGGAACCTAACTGTCTGGGAAAGTTGTCCATCCGGTCAGGAGAGGGGAGGAGATTTTTGATAATGAGTTCTTGGAAATAATTAGAATAGTATGACATTAATTATAACAACCTGACCACCATAATGAATATGTATGCTTTTCACCATCAATAGATGCTTGCTTCACAAATCGGTGTACAAGTTTAGTGGAGAAATCCCCCTTGCACCCAGCGCTGCAATAAACATACATGCTTTATAAATCTCTGCGAGTTGTAATGTTTGTTTCCGCGCGTCACCTTCACCACGGTGCTCGGGGTGCAGCCGGGAGATCAGCCGCGCTAGCAGCGGTACCATCAGGCGCCTCCGAGTGCCGCTGAGAGTTCTCCCGTATCGCCGCTCCATCACCCCGCTTTTCTGGGTGCCGCGGGGCGCTCTGCCGAGCTCGCCGCACTACTATCGTGCGCCTCCGAGTGCCGCCAAGCACTCTCCCTGTATCGCCATTTGTTGAGCCTGCGCATCCGGTTGCAGCCAGGCGCTCTACCGAGCTCAACGCGCTACCACCCAGAGCCGGCGAGAGCCACCGGGAAATCTAAAGACTCTGCAGGGCCCTAGTGAAAACCACAGGCCCCTACGGAACCGTATGAGACTATATAGGCCCTTAGGGAACACCACAGACCCATATGGAACCCTACACAACCCTCCGGAAACATATGGCACCCACCAAGCTCCTACCAACCCCTGCGGGCACTTACACAACCCTACAGGCCCCTACGGAAATCTACGGGACTCTACGGGCCCCTAGGGAACCCTTCAGATTTCGACGGAACCCTACCAGCCCCTCTGGAACCCTACAGAATACTCCAGGACCCGACAGCACTCTACAAGACCCTTAGCAACACAACGGAACCTCACTAAAACCCTATGGGCTCCTACAGAACACTGCAGGTGCCTACGGAACCCTACAGACCCCTACGGAACCCTACAGACACCTGCGGGCACTTACGGAACCCTGAAGGCCCCTACGGAAGCCTACAGGTCCATACAGAACCCCACAGGGCCCTACGGAACTTTACCAGCCACTACGGAACTCTACGGGTCCCTACGGAACCCTGCAGAACCCTCCGGAACTTTACAGAATCCCACAGACTCCTACAGACTACTGCGGGCACTTACACAACCCTACAGGTCCCTACGGAAATCTACGGGACTCTATGGGCCCCTAGGGAACCCTATAGATTTCGACGGAACCCTACGAGGCCCTCTGCAACCCTACAGAATATTCCAGGACCCGACAGCACTCTACAAGACCCTTAGCAACACAACGGAACCTCACTAAAACCCTATGGGCTCCTACAGAACACTGCAGGCGCCTACGGAACCCTACAGACCCCTACAGAATACTACCAGCCACTACAGAAAAATATGGCCCCTACGGAACTCTACGGAACCTGACAGAAACACTGTGGGCCCCTACAGGCCCTTGCGGGCACTTGCAGAACTCTGCAGGAACCCACGGAACTTTATGGAACCCTACCAGCCCCTACGGAAGCCTAAAGACCCTTGCAAGCAGTTACGGAACGGTACAGGGCCCTAGGGAACTTCACCAGCCACTACGGAACTCTACGGGCCTCTACGGAACCCTGCAGAACCCTCCAGAACCTTACAGAATCCCACGGATTCCTATAGACTCCTGCGGGCACTTACTCAACCCTAGAGGACCCTACGGAACACTACTGGCTCCTGCGGTACTCCAGAGGCCTCTAGGGAACCTACGAAGCTCTACGGAACCCTATGGATCCTTACGGAACAGTACGGGCCCCTTCAGACCTCTGCGGGCGCTTATGGAAACCTACAGGACCCTACGGAACTGTACGAGACTCTACAGGCCCCTAGGGAACACCACAGGCCCCTACGGAACCCTACACAACCCTCCGGAAACATATGGCACCCTACAAGCTCCTACCAACCCCTGCGGGCACTTACACAACCCTACAGGCCCCTACGGAAATCTACGGGACTCTACGGGCCCCTAGGGAACCCTTCAGATTTCGACGGAACCCTACCAGCCCCTCTGGAACCCTACAGAATACTCCAGGACCCGACAGCACTCTACAAGACCCTTAGCAACACAATGGAACCTCACTAAAACCCTATGGGCTCCTACAGAACACTGCAGGTGCCTACGGAACCCTACAGACCCCTACGGAACCCTACAGACACCTGTGGGCACTTACGGAACACTGCAGGCGCCTACGGAACCCTACAGACCCCTACTGAATACTACCAGCCACTACAGAAAAATATGGCCCCTACGGAACTCTACGGAACCTGACAGAAACACTGTGGGCCCCTACAGGCCCTTGCGGGCACTTGCAGAACTCTGCAGGAACCCACGGAACTTTATGGAACCCTACCAGCCCCTACGGAACCCTACACAACCCTCCGGAAACATATGGCACCCTACAAGCTCCTACCAACCCCTGCGGGCACTTACATAACCCTACAGGCCCCTACGGAAATCTACGGGACTCTACGGGCCCCTAGGGAACCCTTCAGATTTCGACGGAACCCTACGAGGCCCTCTGGAACCCTACAGAATACTCCAGGACCCGACAGGACTCTACAAGACCCTTAGCAACACAACGGAACCTCACTAAAACCCTATGGGCTCCTACAGAACACTGCAGGCGCCTACGGAACCCTACAGACCCCTACGGAACCCTACAGACACCTGCGGGCACTTACGGAACCCTGCAGGCCCCTACGGAACCCTACAGGTCCATACAGAACCCCACAGGGCCCTACGGAACTTTACCAGCCACTACGGAACTCTACGGGTCCCTACGGAACCCTGCAGAACCCTCCGGAACCTTACAGAATCCCACGGATTCCTATAGACTCCTGCGGGCACTTACTCAACCCTAGAGGACCCTACGGAACACTACTGGCTCCTGCGGTACTCCAGAGGCCTCTAGGGAACCTACGAAGCCCTTGGGAACCCTATGGATCCTTACGGAACAGTACGGGCCCCTTCAGACCTCTGCGGGCGCTTATGGAAACCTACAGGACCCTACGGAACTGTACGAGACTCTACAGGCCCCTAGGGAACACCACAGGCCCCTACGGAACCCTACACAATCCTCCGGAAACATATGGCACCCTACAAGCTCCTACCAACCCCTGCGGGCACTTACACAACCCTACAGGCCCCTACGGAAATCTACGGGACTCTACGGGCCCCTAGGGAACCCTTCAGATTTCGACGGAACCCTACCAGCCCCTCTGGAACCCTACAGAATACTCCAGGACCCGACAGCACTCTACAAGACCCTTAGCAACACAACGGAACCTCACTAAAACCCTATGGGCTCCTACAGAACACTGCAGGTGCCTACGGAACCCTACAGACCCCTACGGAACCCTACAGACACCTGCGGGCACTTACGGAACCCTGCAGGCCCCTACGGAACCCTACAGGTCCATACAGAACCCCACAGGGCCCTACGGAACTTTACCAGCCACTACGGAACTCTACGGGTCCCTACGGAACCCTGCAGAACCCTCCGGAACCTTACAGAATCCCACAGACTCCTACAGACTTCTGCGGGCACTTACACAACCCTACAGGTCCCTACGGAAATCTACGGGACTCTATGGGCCCCTAGGGAACCCTATAGATTTCGATGGAACCCTACCAGCCCCTCTGGAACCCTACAGAATACTCCAGGACCCGACAGCACTCTACAAGACCCTTAGCAACACAACGGAACCTCACTAAAACCCTATGGGCTCCTACAGAACACTGCAGGTGCCTACGGAACCCTACAGACCCCTACGGAACCCTACAGACACCTGTGGGCACTTACGGAACACTGCAGGCGCCTACGGAACCCTACAGACCCCTACTGAATACTACCAGCCACTACAGAAAAATATGGCCCCTACGGAACTCTACGGAACCTGACAGAAACACTGTGGGCCCCTACAGGCCCTTGCGGGCACTTGCAGAACTCTGCAGGAACCCACGGAACTTTATGGAACCCTACCAGCCCCTACGGAAGCCTAAAGACCCTTGCAGGCAGTTACGGAACGGTACAGGGCCCTAGGGAACTTCACCAGCCACTACGGAACTCTACGGGCCCCTACGGAACCCTGCAGAACCCTCCAGAACCTTACAGAATCCCACGGATTCCTATAGACTCCTGCGGGCACTTACTCAACCCTAGAGGACCCTACGGAACACTACTGGCTCCTGCGGTACTCCAGAGGCCTCTAGGGAACCTACGAAGCTCTAGGGAACCCTATGGATCCTTACGGAACAGTACGGGCCCCTTCAGACCTCTGCGGGCGCTTATGGAAACCTACAGGACCCTACGGAACTGTACGAGACTCTACAGGCCCCTAGGGAACACCACAGGCCCCTACGGAACCCTACACAACCCTCCGGAAACATATGGCACCCTACAAGCTCCTACCAACCCCTGCGGGCACTTACACAACCCTACAGGCCCCTACGGAAATCTACGGGACTCTACGGGCCCCTAGGGAACCCTTCAGATTTCGACGGAACCCTACCAGCCCCTCTGGAACCCTACAGAATACTCCAGGACCCGACAGCACTCTACAAGACCCTTAGCAACACAACGGAACCTCACTAAAACCCTATGGGCTCCTACAGAACACTGCAGGTGCCTACGGAACCCTACAGACCCCTACGGAACCCTACAGACACCTGCGGGCACTTACGGAACCCTGCAGGCCCCTACAGAACCCTACAGGTCCATACAGAACCCCACAGGGCCCTACGGAACTTTACCAGCCACTACGGAACTCTACGGGTCCCTACGGAACCCTGCAGAACCCTCCGGAACCTTACAGAATCCCACAGACTCCTACAGACTTCTGCGGGCACTTACACAACCCTACAGGTCCCTACGGAAATCTACGGGACTCTATGGGCCCCTAGGGAACCCTATAGATTTCGATGGAACCCTACCAGCCCCTCTGGAACCCTACAGAATACTCCAGGACCCGACAGCACTCTACAAGACCCTTAGCAACACAACGGAACCTCACTAAAACCCTATGGGCTCCTACAGAACACTGCAGGTGCCTACGGAACCCTACAGACCCCTACGGAACCCTACAGACACCTGTGGGCACTTACGGAACACTGCAGGCGCCTACGGAACCCTACAGACCCCTACTGAATACTACCAGCCACTACAGAAAAATATGGCCCCTACGGAACTCTACGGAACCTGACAGAAACACTGTGGGCCCCTACAGGCCCTTGCGGGCACTTGCAGAACTCTGCAGGAACCCACGGAACTTTATGGAACCCTACCAGCCCCTACGGAACCCTACACAACCCTCCGGAAACATATGGCACCCTACAAGCTCCTACCAACCCCTGCGGGCACTTACATAACCCTACAGGCCCCTACGAAATCTACGGGATTCTACGGGCCCCTAGGGAACCCTTCAGATTTCGACGGAACCCTACGAGGCCCTCTGGAACCCTACAGAATACTCCAGGACTCGACAGGACTCTACAAGACCCTTAGCAACACAACGGAACCTCACTAAAACCCTATGGGCTCCTACAGAACACTGCAGGCGCCTACGGAACCCTACAGACCCCTACTGAATACTACCAGCCACTACAGAAAAATATGGCCCCTACGGAACTCTACGGAACCTGACAGAAACACTGTGGGCCCCTACAGGCCCTTGCGGGCACTTGCAGAACTCTGCAGGAACCCACGGAACTTTATGGAACCCTACCAGCCCCTACGGAACCCTACACAACCCTCCGGAAACATATGGCACCCTACAAGCTCCTACCAACCCCTGCGGGCACTTACATAACCCTACAGGCCCCTACAGAAATCTACGGGACTCTACGGGCCCCTAGGGAACCCTTCAGATTTCGACGGAACCCTACGAGGCCCTCTGGAACCCTACAGAATACTCCAGGACTCGACAGGACTCTACAAGACCCTTAGCAACACAACGGAACCTCACTAAAACCCTATGGGCTCCTACAGAACACTGCAGGTGCCTACGGAACCCTACAGACCCCTACGGAACCCTACAGACACCTGTGGGCACTTACGGAACACTGCAGGCGCCTACGGAACCCTACAGACCCCTACTGAATACTACCAGCCACTACAGAAAAATATGGCCCCTACGGAACTCTACGGAACCTGACAGAAACACTGTGGGCCCCTACAGGCCCTTGCGGGCACTTGCAGAACTCTGCAGGAACCCACGGAACTTTATGGAACCCTACCAGCCCCTACGGAAGCCTAAAGACCCTTGCAGGCAGTTACGGAACGGTACAGGGCCCTAGGGAACTTCACCAGCCACTACGGAACTCTACGGGCCCCTACGGAACCCTGCAGAACCCTCCAGAACCTTACAGAATCCCACGGATTCCTATAGACTCCTGCGGGCACTTACTCAACCCTAGAGGACCCTACGGAACACTACTGGCTCCTGCGGTACTCCAGAGGCCTCTAGGGAACCTACGAAGCTCTAGGGAACCCTATGGATCCTTACGGAACAGTACGGGCCCCTTCAGACCTCTGCGGGCGCTTATGGAAACCTACAGGACCCTACGGAACTGTACGAGACTCTACAGGCCCCTAGGGAACACCACAGGCCCCTACGGAACCCTACACAACCCTCCGGAAACATATGGCACCCTACAAGCTCCTACCAACCCCTGCGGGCACTTACACAACCCTACAGGCCCCTACGGAAATCTACGGGACTCTACGGGCCCCTAGGGAACCCTTCAGATTTCGACGGAACCCTACCAGCCCCTCTGGAACCCTACAGAATACTCCAGGACCCGACAGCACTCTACAAGACCCTTAGCAACACAACGGAACCTCACTAAAACCCTATGGGCTCCTACAGAACACTGCAGGTGCCTACGGAACCCTACAGACCCCTACGGAACCCTACAGACACCTGCGGGCACTTACGGAACCCTGCAGGCCCCTACGGAACCCTACAGGTCCATACAGAACCCCACAGGGCCCTACGGAACTTTACCAGCCACTACGGAACTCTACGGGTCCCTACGGAACCCTGCAGAACCCTCCGGAACCTTACAGAATCCCACAGACTCCTACAGACTTCTGCGGGCACTTACACAACCCTACAGGTCCCTACGGAAATCTACGGGACTCTATGGGCCCCTAGGGAACCCTATAGATTTCGATGGAACCCTACCAGCCCCTCTGGAACCCTACAGAATACTCCAGGACCCGACAGCACTCTACAAGACCCTTAGCAACACAACGGAACCTCACTAAAACCCTATGGGCTCCTACAGAACACTGCAGGTGCCTACGGAACCCTACAGACCCCTACGGAACCCTACAGACACCTGCGGGCACTTACGGAACCCTGCAGGCCCCTACAGAACCCTACAGGTCCATACAGAACCCCACAGGGCCCTACGGAACTTTACCAGCCACTACGGAACTCTACGGGTCCCTACGGAACCCTGCAGAACCCTCCAGAACCTTACAGAATCCCACAGACTCCTACAGACTTCTGCGGGCACTTACACAACCCTACAGGTCCCTACGGAAATCTACGGGACTCTATGGGCCCCTAGGGAACCCTATAGATTTCGATGGAACCCTACCAGCCCCTCTGGAACCCTACAGAATACTCCAGGACCCGACAGCACTCTACAAGACCCTTAGCAACACAGCGGAACCTCACTAAAACCCTATGGGCTCCTACAGAACACTGCAGGTGCCTACGGAACCCTACAGACCCCTACGGAACCCTACAGACACCTGTGGGCACTTACGGAACACTGCAGGCGCCTACGGAACCCTACAGACCCCTACTGAATACTACCAGCCACTACAGAAAAATATGGCCCCTACGGAACTCTACGGAACCTGACAGAAACACTGTGGGCCCCTACAGGCCCTTGCGGGCACTTGCAGAACTCTGCAGGAACCCACGGAACTTTATGGAACCCTACCAGCCCCTACGGAACCCTACACAACCCTCCGGAAACATATGGCACCCTACAAGCTCCTACCAACCCCTGCGGGCACTTACATAACCCTACAGGCCCCTACGGAAATCTACGGGACTCTACGGGCCCCTAGGGAACCCTTCAGATTTCGACGGAACCCTACGAGGCCCTCTGGAACCCTACAGAATACTCCAGGACTCGACAGGACTCTACAAGACCCTTAGCAACACAACGGAACCTCACTAAAACCCTATGGGCTCCTACAGAACACTGCAGGTGCCTACGGAACCCTACAGACCCCTACGGAACCCTACAGACACCTGCGGGCACTTACGGAACCCTGCAGGCCCCTACGGAACCCTACAGGTCCATACAGAACCCCACAGGGCCCTACGGAAATTTACCAGCCACTACGGAACTCTACGGGTCCCTACGGAACCCTGCAGAACCCTCCGGAACCTTACAGAATCCCACAGACTCCTACAGACTTCTGCGGGCACTTACACAACCCTACAGGTCCCTACGGAAATCTACGGGACTCTATGGGCCCCTAGGGAACCCTTCAGATTTCGACAGAACCCTACCAGCCCCTCTGGAACCCTACAGAATACTCCAGGACCCGACAGCACTCTACAAGACCCTTAGCAACACAACGGAACCTCACTAAAACCCTATGGGCTCCTACAGAACACTGCAGGCGCCTACGGAACCCTACAGACCCCTACAGAATACTACCAGCCACTACAGAAAAATATGGCCCCTACGGAACTCTACGGAACCTGACAGAAACACTGTGGGCCCCTACAGGCCCTTGCGGGCACTTGCAGAACTCTGCAGGAACCCACGGAACTTTATGGAACCCTACCAGCCCCTACGGAAGCCTAAAGACCCTTGCAGGCAGTTACGGAACGGTACAGGGCCCTAGGGAACTTTACCAGCCACTACGGAACTCTACGGGCCCCTACGGAACCCTGCAGAACCCTCCAGAACCTTACAGAATCCCACGGATTCCTATAGACTCCTGCGGGCACTTACTCAACCCTAGAGGACCCTACGGAACACTACTGGCTCCTGCGGTACTCCAGAGGCCTCTAGGGAACCTACGAAGCTCTAGGGAACCCTATGGATCCTTACGGAACAGTACGGGCCCCTTCAGACCTCTGCGGGCGCTTATGGAAACCTACAGGACCCTACGGAACTGTACGAGACTCTACAGGCCCCTAGGGAACACCACAGGCCCCTACGGAACCCTACACAACCCTCCGGAAACATATGGCACCCTACAAGCTCCTACCAACCCCTGCGGGCACTTACACAACCCTACAGGCCCCTACGGAAATCTACGGGACTCTACGGGCCCCTAGGGAACCCTTCAGATTTCGACGGAACCCTACCAGCCCCTCTGGAACCCTACAGAATACTCCAGGACCCGACAGCACTCTACAAGACCCTTAGCAACACAACGGAACCTCACTAAAACCCTATGGGCTCCTACAGAACACTGCAGGTGCCTACGGAACCCTACAGACCCCTACGGAACCCTACAGACACCTGCGGGCACTTACGGAACCCTGCAGGCCCCTACGGAACCCTACAGGTCCATACAGAACCCCACAGGGCCCTACGGAACTTTACCAGCCACTACGGAACTCTACGGGTCCCTACGGAACCCTGCAGAACCCTCCGGAACCTTACAGAATCCCACAGACTCCTACAGACTTCTGCGGGCACTTACACAACCCTACAGGTCCCTACGGAAATCTACGGGACTCTATGGGCCCCTAGGGAACCCTATAGATTTCGATGGAACCCTACCAGCCCCTCTGGAACCCTACAGAATACTCCAGGACCCGACAGCACTCTACAAGACCCTTAGCAACACAACGGAACCTCACTAAAACCCTATGGGCTCCTACAGAACACTGCAGGTGCCTACGGAACCCTACAGACCCCTACGGAACCCTACAGACACCTGTGGGCACTTACGGAACACTGCAGGCGCCTACGGAACCCTACAGACCCCTACTGAATACTACCAGCCACTACAGAAAAATATGGCCCCTACGGAACTCTACGGAACCTGACAGAAACACTGTGGGCCCCTACAGGCCCTTGCGGGCACTTGCAGAACTCTGCAGGAACCCACGGAACTTTATGGAACCCTACCAGCCCCTACGGAACCCTACACAACCCTCCGGAAACATATGGCACCCTACAAGCTCCTACCAACCCCTGCGGGCACTTACATAACCCTACAGGCCCCTACGGAAATCTACGGGACTCTACGGGCCCCTAGGGAACCCTTCAGATTTCGATGGAACCCTACAAGGCCCTCTGGAACCCTACAGAATACTCCAGGACCCGACAGGACTCTACAAGACCCTTAGCAACACAACGGAACCTCACTAAAACCCTATGGGCTCCTACAGAACACTGCAGGCGCCTACGGAACCCTACAGACCCCTACTGAATACTACCAGCCACTACAGAAAAATATGGCCCCTACGGAACTCTACGGAACCTGACAGAAACACTGTGGGCCCCTACAGGCCCTTGCGGGCACTTGCAGAACTCTGCAGGAACCCACGGAACTTTATGGAACCCTACCAGCCCCTACGGAAGCCTAAAGACCCTTGCAGGCAGTTACGGAACGGTACAGGGCCCTAGGGAACTTCACCAGCCACTACGGAACTCTACGGGCCCCTACGGAACCCTGCAGAACCCTCCAGAACCTTACAGAATCCCACGGATTCCTATAGACTCCTGCGGGCACTTACTCAACCCTAGAGGACCCTACGGAACACTGCTGGCTCCTGCGGTACTCCAGAGGCCTCTAGGGAACCTACGAAGCTCTAGGGAACCCTATGGATCCTTACGGAACAGTACGGGCCCCTTCAGACCTCTGCGGGCGCTTATGGAAACCTACAGGACCCTACGGAACTGTACGAGACTCTACAGGCCCCTAGGGAACACCACAGGCCCCTACGGAACCCTACACAACCCTCCGGAAACATATGGCACCCTACAAGCTCCTACCAACCCCTGCGGGCACTTACACAACCCTACAGGCCCCTACGGAAATCTACGGGACTCTACGGGCCCCTAGGGAACCCTTCAGATTTCGACGGAACCCTACCAGCCCCTCTGGAACCCTACAGAATACTCCAGGACCCGACAGCACTCTACAAGACCCTTAGCAACACAACGGAACCTCACTAAAACCCTATGGGCTCCTACAGAACACTGCAGGTGCCTACGGAACCCTACAGACCCCTACGGAACCCTACAGACACCTGTGGGCACTTACGGAACCCTGCAGGCCCCTACGGAACCCTACAGGTCCATACAGAACCCCACAGGGCCCTACGGAACTTTACCAGCCACTACGGAACTCTACGGGTCCCTACGGAACCCTGCAGAACCCTCCGGAACCTTACAGAATCCCACAGACTCCTACAGACTTCTGCGGGCACTTACACAACCCTACAGGTCCCTACGGAAATCTACGGGACTCTATGGGCCCCTAGGGAACCCTATAGATTTCGATGGAACCCTACCAGCCCCTCTGGAACCCTACAGAATACTCCAGGACCCGACAGCACTCTACAAGACCCTTAGCAACACAACGGAACCTCACTAAAACCCTATGGGCTCCTACAGAACACTGCAGGTGCCTACGGAACCCTACAGACCCCTACGGAACCCTACAGACACCTGCGGGCACTTACGGAACACTGCAGGCCCCTACAGAACCCTACAGGTCCATACAGAACCCCACAGGGCCCTAGGGAACTTTACCAGCCACTACGGAACTCTACGGGTCCCTACGGAACCCTGCAGAACCCTCCAGAACCTTACAGAATCCCACAGACTCCTACAGACTTCTGCGGGCACTTACACAACCCTACAGGTCCCTACGGAAATCTACGGGACTCTATGGGCCCCTAGGGAACCCTATCGATTTCGATGGAACCCTACCAGCCCCTCTGGAACCCTACAGAATACTCCAGGACCCGACAGCACTCTACAAGACCCTTAGCAACACAGCGGAACCTCACTAAAACCCTATGGGCTCCTACAGAACACTGCAGGTGCCTACGGAACCCTACAGACCCCTACGGAACCCTACAGACACCTGTGGGCACTTACGGAACACTGCAGGCGCCTACGGAACCCTACAGACCCCTACTGAATACTACCAGCCACTACAGAAAAATATGGCCCCTACGGAACTCTACGGAACCTGACAGAAACACTGTGGGCCCCTACAGGCCCTTGCGGGCACTTGCAGAACTCTGCAGGAACCCACGGAACTTTATGGAACCCTACCAGCCCCTACGGAACCCTACACAACCCTCCGGAAACATATGGCACCCTACAAGCTCCTACCAACCCCTGCGGGCACTTACATAACCCTACAGGCCCCTACGGAAATCTACGGGACTCTACGGGCCCCTAGGGAACCCTTCAGATTTCGACGGAACCCTACGAGGCCCTCTGGAACCCTACAGAATACTCCAGGACTCGACAGGACTCTACAAGACCCTTAGCAACACAACGGAACCTCACTAAAACCCTATGGGCTCCTACAGAACACTGCAGGTGCCTACGGAACCCTACAGACCCCTACGGAACCCTACAGACACCTGCGGGCACTTACGGAACCCTGCAGGCCCCTACGGAACCCTACAGGTCCATACAGAACCCCACAGGGCCCTACGGAAATTTACCAGCCACTACGGAACTCTACGGGTCCCTACGGAACCCTGCAGAACCCTCCGGAACCTTACAGAATCCCACAGACTCCTACAGACTTCTGCGGGCACTTACACAACCCTACAGGTCCCTACGGAAATCTACGGGACTCTATGGGCCCCTCGGGAACCCTATAGATTTCGATGGAACCCTACCAGCCCCTCTGGAACCCTACAGAATACTCCAGGACCCGACAGCACTCTACAAGACCCTTAGCAACACAACGGAACCTCACTAAAACCCTATGGGCTCCTACAGAACACTGCAGGCGCCTACGGAACCCTACAGACCCCTACAGAATACTACCAGCCACTACAGAAAAATATGGCCCCTACGGAACTCTACGGAACCTGACAGAAACACTGTGGGCCCCTACAGGCCCTTGCGGGCACTTGCAGAACTCTGCAGGAACCCACGGAACTTTATGGAACCCTACCAGCCCCTACGGAAGCCTAAAGACCCTTGCAGGCAGTTACGGAACGGTACAGGGCCCTAGGGAACTTTACCAGCCACTACGGAACTCTACGGGCCCCTACGGAACCCTGCAGAACCCTCCAGAACCTTACAGAATCCCACGGATTCCTATAGACTCCTGCGGGCACTTACTCAACCCTAGAGGACCCTACGGAACACTACTGGCTCCTGCGGTACTCCAGAGGCCTCTAGGGAACCTACGAAGCTCTAGGGAACCCTATGGATCCTTACGGAACAGTACGGGCCCCTTCAGACCTCTGCGGGCGCTTATGGAAACCTACAGGACCCTACGGAACTGTACGAGACTCTACAGGCCCCTAGGGAACACCACAGGCCCCTACGGAACCCTACACAACCCTCCGGAAACATATGGCACCCTACAAGCTCCTACCAACCCCTGCGGGCACTTACACAACCCTACAGGCCCCTACGGAAATCTACGGGACTCTACGGGCCCCTAGGGAACCCTTCAGATTTCGACGGAACCCTACCAGCCCCTCTGGAACCCTACAGAATACTCCAGGACCCGACAGCACTCTACAAGACCCTTAGCAACACAACGGAACCTCACTAAAACCCTATGGGCTCCTACAGAACACTGCAGGTGCCTACGGAACCCTACAGACCCCTACGGAACCCTACAGACACCTGCGGGCACTTACGGAACCCTGCAGGCCCCTACGGAACCCTACAGGTCCATACAGAACCCCACAGGGCCCTACGGAACTTTACCAGCCACTACGGAACTCTACGGGTCCCTACGGAACCCTGCAGAACCCTCCGGAACCTTACAGAATCCCACAGACTCCTACAGACTTCTGCGGGCACTTACACAACCCTACAGGTCCCTACGGAAATCTACGGGACTCTATGGGCCCCTAGGGAACCCTATAGATTTCGATGGAACCCTACCAGCCCCTCTGGAACCCTACAGAATACTCCAGGACCCGACAGCACTCTACAAGACCCTTAGCAACACAGCGGAACCTCACTAAAACCCTATGGGCTCCTACAGAACACTGCAGGTGCCTACGGAACCCTACAGACCCCTACGGAACCCTACAGACACCTGTGGGCACTTACGGAACACTGCAGGCGCCTACGGAACCCTACAGACCCCTACTGAATACTACCAGCCACTACAGAAAAATATGGCCCCTACGGAACTCTACGGAACCTGACAGAAACACTGTGGGCCCCTACAGGCCCTTGCGGGCACTTGCAGAACTCTGCAGGAACCCACGGAACTTTATGGAACCCTACCAGCCCCTACGGAACCCTACACAACCCTCCGGAAACATATGGCACCCTACAAGCTCCTACCAACCCCTGCGGGCACTTACATAACCCTACAGGCCCCTACGGAAATCTACGGGACTCTACGGGCCCCTAGGGAACCCTTCAGATTTCGATGGAACCCTACGAGGCCCTCTGGAACCCTACAGAATACTCCAGGACCCGACAGGACTCTACAAGACCCTTAGCAACACAACGGAACCTCACTAAAACCCTATGGGCTCCTACAGAACACTGCAGGTGCCTACGGAACCCTACAGACCCCTACGGAACCCTACAGACACCTGCGGGCACTTACGGAACCCTGCAGGCCCCTACGGAACCCTACAGGTCCATACAGAACCCCACAGGGCCCTACGGAACTTTACCAGCCACTACGGAACTCTACGGGTCCCTACGGAACCCTGCAGAACCCTCCGGAACCTTACAGAATCCCACAGACTCCTACAGACTTCTGCGGGCACTTACACAACCCTACAGGTCCCTACGGAAATCTACGGGACTCTATGGGCCCCTAGGGAACCCTATAGATTTCGATGGAACCCTACCAGCCCCTCTGGAACCCTACAGAATACTCCAGGACCCGACAGCACTCTACAAGACCCTTAGCAACACAACGGAACCTCACTAAAACCCTATGGGCTCCTACAGAACACTGCAGGTGCCTACGGAACCCTACAGACCCCTACGGAACCCTACAGACACCTGTGGGCACTTACGGAACACTGCAGGCGCCTACGGAACCCTACAGACCCCTACTGAATACTACCAGCCACTACAGAAAAATATGGCCCCTACGGAACTCTACGGAACCTGACAGAAACACTGTGGGCCCCTACAGGCCCTTGCGGGCACTTGCAGAACTCTGCAGGAACCCACGGAACTTTATGGAACCCTACCAGCCCCTACGGAAGCCTAAAGACCCTTGCAGGCAGTTACGGAACGGTACAGGGCCCTAGGGAACTTCACCAGCCACTACGGAACTCTACGGGCCCCTACGGAACCCTGCAGAACCCTCCAGAACCTTACAGAATCCCACGGATTCCTATAGACTCCTGCGGGCACTTACTCAACCCTAGAGGACCCTACGGAACACTACTGGCTCCTGCGGTACTCCAGAGGCCTCTAGGGAACCTACGAAGCCCTAGGGAACCCTGTGGATCCTTACGGAACAGTACGGGCCCCTTCAGACCTCTGCGGGCGCTTATGGAAACCTACAGGACCCTACGGAACTGTACGAGACTCTACAGGCCCCTAGGGAACACCACAGGCCCCTACGGAACCCTACACAATCCTCCGGAAACATATGGCACCCTACAAGCTCCTACCAACCCCTGCGGGCACTTACACAACCCTACAGGCCCCTACGGAAATCTACGGGACTCTACGGGCCCCTAGGGAACCCTTCAGATTTCGACGGAACCCTACCAGCCCCTCTGGAACCCTACAGAATACTCCAGGACCCGACAGCACTCTACAAGACCCTTAGCAACACAACGGAACCTCACTAAAACCCTATGGGCTCCTACAGAACACTGCAGGTGCCTACGGAACCCTACAGACCCCTACGGAACCCTACAGACACCTGCGGGCACTTACGGAACCCTGAAGGCCCCTACGGAACCCTACAGGTCCATACAGAACCCCACAGGGCCCTACGGAACTTTACCAGCCACTACGGAACTCTACGGGTCCCTACGGAACCCTGCAGAACCCTCCGGAACCTTACAGAATCCCACAGACTCCTACAGACTTCTGCGGGCACTTACACAACCCTACAGGTCCCTACGGAAATCTACGGGACTCTATGGGCCCCTAGGGAACCCTATAGATTTCGATGGAACCCTACCAGCCCCTCTGGAACCCTACAGAATACTCCAGGACCCGACAGCACTCTACAAGACCCTTAGCAACACAGCGGAACCTCACTAAAACCCTATGGGCTCCTACAGAACACTGCAGGTGCCTACGGAACCCTACAGACCCCTACGGAACCCTACAGACACCTGTGGGCACTTACGGAACACTGCAGGCGCCTACGGAACCCTACAGACCCCTACTGAATACTACCAGCCACTACAGAAAAATATGGCCCCTACGGAACTCTACGGAACCTGACAGAAACACTGTGGGCCCCTACAGGCCCTTGCGGGCACTTGCAGAACTCTGCAGGAACCCACGGAACTTTATGGAACCCTACCAGCCCCTACGGAACCCTACACAACCCTCCGGAAACATATGGCACCCTACAAGCTCCTACCAACCCCTGCGGGCACTTACATAACCCTACAGGCCCCTACGGAAATCTACGGGACTCTACGGGCCCCTAGGGAACCCTTCAGATTTCGATGGAACCCTACGAGGCCCTCTGGAACCCTACAGAATACTCCAGGACCCGACAGGACTCTACAAGACCCTTAGCAACACAACGGAACCTCACTAAAACCCTATGGGCTCCTACAGAACACTGCAGGTGCCTACGGAACCCTACAGACCCCTACGGAACCCTACAGACACCTGCGGGCACTTACGGAACCCTGCAGGCCCCTACGGAACCCTACAGGTCCATACAGAACCCCACAGGGCCCTACGGAACTTTACCAGCCACTACGGAACTCTACGGGTCCCTACGGAACCCTGCAGAACCCTCCGGAACCTTACAGAATCCCACAGACTCCTACAGACTTCTGCGGGCACTTACACAACCCTACAGGTCCCTACGGAAATCTACGGGACTCTATGGGCCCCTAGGGAACCCTATAGATTTCGATGGAACCCTACCAGCCCCTCTGGAACCCTACAGAATACTCCAGGACCCGACAGCACTCTACAAGACCCTTAGCAACACAACGGAACCTCACTAAAACCCTATGGGCTCCTACAGAACACTGCAGGTGCCTACGGAACCCTACAGACCCCTACGGAACCCTACAGACACCTGTGGGCACTTACGGAACACTGCAGGCGCCTACGGAACCCTACAGACCCCTACTGAATACTACCAGCCACTACAGAAAAATATGGCCCCTACGGAACTCTACGGAACCTGACAGAAACACTGTGGGCCCCTACAGGCCCTTGCGGGCACTTGCAGAACTCTGCAGGAACCCACGGAACTTTATGGAACCCTACCAGCCCCTACGGAAGCCTAAAGACCCTTGCAGGCAGTTACGGAACGGTACAGGGCCCTAGGGAACTTCACCAGCCACTACGGAACTCTACGGGCCCCTACGGAACCCTGCAGAACCCTCCAGAACCTTACAGAATCCCACGGATTCCTATAGACTCCTGCGGGCACTTACTCAACCCTAGAGGACCCTACGGAACACTACTGGCTCCTGCGGTACTCCAGAGGCCTCTAGGGAACCTACGAAGCCCTAGGGAACCCTGTGGATCCTTACGGAACAGTACGGGCCCCTTCAGACCTCTGCGGGCGCTTATGGAAACCTACAGGACCCTACGGAACTGTACGAGACTCTACAGGCCCCTAGGGAACACCACAGGCCCCTACGGAACCCTACACAATCCTCCGGAAACATATGGCACCCTACAAGCTCCTACCAACCCCTGCGGGCACTTACACAACCCTACAGGCCCCTACGGAAATCTACGGGACTCTACGGGCCCCTAGGGAACCCTTCAGATTTCGACGGAACCCTACCAGCCCCTCTGGAACCCTACAGAATACTCCAGGACCCGACAGCACTCTACAAGACCCTTAGCAACACAACGGAACCTCACTAAAACCCTATGGGCTCCTACAGAACACTGCAGGTGCCTACGGAACCCTACAGACCCCTACGGAACCCTACAGACACCTGCGGGCACTTACGGAACCCTGAAGGCCCCTACGGAACCCTACAGGTCCATACAGAACCCCACAGGGCCCTACGGAACTTTACCAGCCACTACGGAACTCTACGGGTCCCTACGGAACCCTGCAGAACCCTCCGGAACCTTACAGAATCCCACAGACTCCTACAGACTTCTGCGGGCACTTACACAACCCTACAGGTCCCTACGGAAATCTACGGGACTCTATGGGCCCCTAGGGAACCCTATAGATTTCGATGGAACCCTACCAGCCCCTCTGGAACCCTACAGAATACTCCAGGACCCGACAGCACTCTACAAGACCCTTAGCAACACAGCGGAACCTCACTAAAACCCTATGGGCTCCTACAGAACACTGCAGGTGCCTACGGAACCCTACAGACCCCTACGGAACCCTACAGACACCTGTGGGCACTTACGGAACACTGCAGGCGCCTACGGAACCCTACAGACCCCTACTGAATACTACCAGCCACTACAGAAAAATATGGCCCCTACGGAACTCTACGGAACCTGACAGAAACACTGTGGGCCCCTACAGGCCCTTGCGGGCACTTGCAGAACTCTGCAGGAACCCACGGAACTTTATGGAACCCTACCAGCCCCTACGGAACCCTACACAACCCTCCGGAAACATATGGCACCCTACAAGCTCCTACCAACCCCTGCGGGCACTTACATAACCCTACAGGCCCCTACGGAAATCTACGGGACTCTACGGGCCCCTAGGGAACCCTTCAGATTTCGACGGAACCCTACGAGGCCCTCTGGAACCCTACAGAATACTCCAGGACTCGACAGGACTCTACAAGACCCTTAGCAACACAACGGAACCTCACTAAAACCCTATGGGCTCCTACAGAACACTGCAGGTGCCTACGGAACCCTACAGACCCCTACGGAACCCTACAGACACCTGCGGGCACTTACGGAACCCTGCAGGCCCCTACGGAACCCTACAGGTCCATACAGAACCCCACAGGGCCCTACGGAAATTTACCAGCCACTACGGAACTCTACGGGTCCCTACGGAACCCTGCAGAACCCTCCGGAACCTTACAGAATCCCACAGACTCCTACAGACTTCTGCGGGCACTTACACAACCCTACAGGTCCCTACGGAAATCTACGGGACTCTATGGGCCCCTAGGGAACCCTTCAGATTTCGACAGAACCCTACCAGCCCCTCTGGAACCCTACAGAATACTCCAGGACCCGACAGCACTCTACAAGACCCTTAGCAACACAACGGAACCTCACTAAAACCCTATGGGCTCCTACAGAACACTGCAGGTGCCTACGGAACCCTACAGACCCCTACGGAACCCTACAGACACCTGTGGGCACTTACGGAACACTGCAGGCGCCTACGGAACCCTACAGACCCCTACTGAATACTACCAGCCACTACAGAAAAATATGGCCCCTACGGAACTCTACGGAACCTGACAGAAACACTGTGGGCCCCTACAGGCCCTTGCGGGCACTTGCAGAACTCTGCAGGAACCCACGGAACTTTATGGAACCCTACCAGCCCCTACGGAACCCTACACAACCCTCCGGAAACATATGGCACCCTACAAGCTCCTACCAACCCCTGCGGGCACTTACATAACCCTACAGGCCCCTACGGAAATCTACGGGACTCTACGGGCCCCTAGGGAACCCTTCAGATTTCGATGGAACCCTACAAGGCCCTCTGGAACCCTACAGAATACTCCAGGACCCGACAGGACTCTACAAGACCCTTAGCAACACAACGGAACCTCACTAAAACCCTATGGGCTCCTACAGAACACTGCAGGCGCCTACGGAACCCTACAGACCCCTACTGAATACTACCAGCCACTACAGAAAAATATGGCCCCTACGGAACTCTACGGAACCTGACAGAAACACTGTGGGCCCCTACAGGCCCTTGCGGGCACTTGCAGAACTCTGCAGGAACCCACGGAACTTTATGGAACCCTACCAGCCCCTACGGAAGCCTAAAGACCCTTGCAGGCAGTTACGGAACGGTACAGGGCCCTAGGGAACTTCACCAGCCACTACGGAACTCTACGGGCCCCTACGGAACCCTGCAGAACCCTCCAGAACCTTACAGAATCCCACGGATTCCTATAGACTCCTGCGGGCACTTACTCAACCCTAGAGGACCCTACGGAACACTACTGGCTCCTGCGGTACTCCAGAGGCCTCTAGGGAACCTACGAAGCTCTAGGGAACCCTATGGATCCTTACGGAACAGTACGGGCCCCTTCAGACCTCTGCGGGCGCTTATGGAAACCTACAGGACCCTACGGAACTGTACGAGACTCTACAGGCCCCTAGGGAACACCACAGGCCCCTACGGAACCCTACACAACCCTCCGGAAACATATGGCACCCTACAAGCTCCTACCAACCCCTGCGGGCACTTACACAACCCTACAGGCCCCTACGGAAATCTACGGGACTCTACGGGCCCCTAGGGAACCCTTCAGATTTCGACGGAACCCTACCAGCCCCTCTGGAACCCTACAGAATACTCCAGGACCCGACAGCACTCTACAAGACCCTTAGCAACACAACGGAACCTCACTAAAACCCTATGGGCTCCTACAGAACACTGCAGGTGCCTACGGAACCCTACAGACCCCTACGGAACCCTACAGACACCTGCGGGCACTTACGGAACCCTGCAGGCCCCTACGGAACCCTACAGGTCCATACAGAACCCCACAGGGCCCTACGGAACTTTACCAGCCACTACGGAACTCTACGGGTCCCTACGGAACCCTGCAGAACCCTCCGGAACCTTACAGAATCCCACAGACTCCTACAGACTTCTGCGGGCACTTACACAACCCTACAGGTCCCTACGGAAATCTACGGGACTCTATGGGCCCCTCGGGAACCCTATAGATTTCGATGGAACCCTACCAGCCCCTCTGGAACCCTACAGAATACTCCAGGACCCGACAGCACTCTACAAGACCCTTAGCAACACAACGGAACCTCACTAAAACCCTATGGGCTCCTACAGAACACTGCAGGTGCCTACGGAACCCTACAGACCCCTACGGAACCCTACAGACACCTGTGGGCACTTACGGAACACTGCAGGCGCCTACGGAACCCTACAGACCCCTACTGAATACTACCAGCCACTACAGAAAAATATGGCCCCTACGGAACTCTACGGAACCTGACAGAAACACTGTGGGCCCCTACAGGCCCTTGCGGGCACTTGCAGAACTCTGCAGGAACCCACGGAACTTTATGGAACCCTACCAGCCCCTACGGAAGCCTAAAGACCCTTGCAGGCAGTTACGGAACGGTACAGGGCCCTAGGGAACTTCACCAGCCACTACGGAACTCTACGGGCCCCTACGGAACCCTGCAGAACCCTCCAGAACCTTACAGAATCCCACGGATTCCTATAGACTCCTGCGGGCACTTACTCAACCCTAGAGGACCCTACGGAACACTACTGGCTCCTGCGGTACTCCAGAGGCCTCTAGGGAACCTACGAAGCCCTAGGGAACCCTGTGGATCCTTACGGAACAGTACGGGCCCCTTCAGACCTCTGCGGGCGCTTATGGAAACCTACAGGACCCTACGGAACTGTACGAGACTCTACAGGCCCCTAGGGAACACCACAGGCCCCTACGGAACCCTACACAATCCTCCGGAAACATATGGCACCCTACAAGCTCCTACCAACCCCTGCGGGCACTTACACAACCCTACAGGCCCCTACGGAAATCTACGGGACTCTACGGGCCCCTAGGGAACCCTTCAGATTTCGACGGAACCCTACCAGCCCCTCTGGAACCCTACAGAATACTCCAGGACCCGACAGCACTCTACAAGACCCTTAGCAACACAACGGAACCTCACTAAAACCCTATGGGCTCCTACAGAACACTGCAGGTGCCTACGGAACCCTACAGACCCCTACGGAACCCTACAGACACCTGCGGGCACTTACGGAACCCTGCAGGCCCCTACGGAACCCTACAGGTCCATACAGAACCCCACAGGGCCCTACGGAACTTTACCAGCCACTACGGAACTCTACGGGTCCCTACGGAACCCTGCAGAACCCTCCGGAACCTTACAGAATCCCACAGACTCCTACAGACTTCTGCGGGCACTTACACAACCCTACAGGTCCCTACGGAAATCTACGGGACTCTATGGGCCCCTAGGGAACCCTATAGATTTCGATGGAACCCTACCAGCCCCTCTGGAACCCTACAGAATACTCCAGGACCCGACAGCACTCTACAAGACCCTTAGCAACACAACGGAACCTCACTAAAACCCTATGGGCTCCTACAGAACACTGCAGGTGCCTACGGAACCCTACAGACCCCTACGGAACCCTACAGACACCTGTGGGCACTTACGGAACACTGCAGGCGCCTACGGAACCCTACAGACCCCTACTGAATACTACCAGCCACTACAGAAAAATATGGCCCCTACGGAACTCTACGGAACCTGACAGAAACACTGTGGGCCCCTACAGGCCCTTGCGGGCACTTGCAGAACTCTGCAGGAACCCACGGAACTTTATGGAACCCTACCAGCCCCTACGGAACCCTACACAACCCTCCGGAAACATATGGCACCCTACAAGCTCCTACCAACCCCTGCGGGCACTTACATAACCCTACAGGCCCCTACGGAAATCTACGGGACTCTACGGGCCCCTAGGGAACCCTTCAGATTTCGACGGAACCCTACCAGCCCCTCTGGAACCCTACAGAATACTCCAGGACCCGACAGGACTCTACAAGACCCTTAGCAACACAACGGAACCTCACTAAAACCCTATGGGCTCCTACAGAACACTGCAGGCGCCTACGGAACCCTACAGACCCCTACTGAATACTACCAGCCACTACAGAAAAATATGGCCCCTACGGAACTCTACGGAACCTGACAGAAACACTGTGGGCCCCTACAGGCCCTTGCGGGCACTTGCAGAACTCTGCAGGAACCCACGGAACTTTATGGAACCCTACCAGCCCCTACGGAAGCCTAAAGACCCTTGCAGGCAGTTACGGAACGGTACAGGGCCCTAGGGAACTTCACCAGCCACTACGGAACTCTACGGGCCCCTACGGAACCCTGCAGAACCCTCCAGAACCTTACAGAATCCCACGGATTCCTATAGACTCCTGCGGGCACTTACTCAACCCTAGAGGACCCTACGGAACACTACTGGCTCCTGCGGTACTCCAGAGGCCTCTAGGGAACCTACGAAGCTCTAGGGAACCCTATGGATCCTTACGGAACAGTACGGGCCCCTTCAGACCTCTGCGGGCGCTTATGGAAACCTACAGGACCCTACGGAACTGTACGAGACTCTACAGGCCCCTAGGGAACACCACAGGCCCCTACGGAACCCTACACAACCCTCCGGAAACATATGGCACCCTACAAGCTCCTACCAACCCCTGCGGGCACTTACACAACCCTACAGGCCCCTACGGAAATCTACGGGACTCTACGGGCCCCTAGGGAACCCTTCAGATTTCGACGGAACCCTACCAGCCCCTCTGGAACCCTACAGAATACTCCAGGACCCGACAGCACTCTACAAGACCCTTAGCAACACAACGGAACCTCACTAAAACCCTATGGGCTCCTACAGAACACTGCAGGTGCCTACGGAACCCTACAGACCCCTACGGAACCCTACAGACACCTGCGGGCACTTACGGAACCCTGCAGGCCCCTACGGAACCCTACAGGTCCATACAGAACCCCACAGGGCCCTACGGAACTTTACCAGCCACTACGGAACTCTACGGGTCCCTACGGAACCCTGCAGAACCCTCCGGAACCTTACAGAATCCCACAGACTCCTACAGACTTCTGCGGGCACTTACACAACCCTACAGGTCCCTACGGAAATCTACGGGACTCTATGGGCCCCTCGGGAACCCTATAGATTTCGATGGAACCCTACCAGCCCCTCTGGAACCCTACAGAATACTCCAGGACCCGACAGCACTCTACAAGACCCTTAGCAACACAACGGAACCTCACTAAAACCCTATGGGCTCCTACAGAACACTGCAGGTGCCTACGGAACCCTACAGACCCCTACGGAACCCTACAGACACCTGTGGGCACTTACGGAACACTGCAGGCGCCTACGGAACCCTACAGACCCCTACTGAATACTACCAGCCACTACAGAAAAATATGGCCCCTACGGAACTCTACGGAACCTGACAGAAACACTGTGGGCCCCTACAGGCCCTTGCGGGCACTTGCAGAACTCTGCAGGAACCCACGGAACTTTATGGAACCCTACCAGCCCCTACGGAAGCCTAAAGACCCTTGCAGGCAGTTACGGAACGGTACAGGGCCCTAGGGAACTTCACCAGCCACTACGGAACTCTACGGGCCCCTACGGAACCCTGCAGAACCCTCCAGAACCTTACAGAATCCCACGGATTCCTATAGACTCCTGCGGGCACTTACTCAACCCTAGAGGACCCTACGGAACACTACTGGCTCCTGCGGTACTCCAGAGGCCTCTAGGGAACCTACGAAGCCCTAGGGAACCCTGTGGATCCTTACGGAACAGTACGGGCCCCTTCAGACCTCTGCGGGCGCTTATGGAAACCTACAGGACCCTACGGAACTGTACGAGACTCTACAGGCCCCTAGGGAACACCACAGGCCCCTACGGAACCCTACACAATCCTCCGGAAACATATGGCACCCTACAAGCTCCTACCAACCCCTGCGGGCACTTACACAACCCTACAGGCCCCTACGGAAATCTACGGGACTCTACGGGCCCCTAGGGAACCCTTCAGATTTCGACGGAACCCTACCAGCCCCTCTGGAACCCTACAGAATACTCCAGGACCCGACAGCACTCTACAAGACCCTTAGCAACACAACGGAACCTCACTAAAACCCTATGGGCTCCTACAGAACACTGCAGGTGCCTACGGAACCCTACAGACCCCTACGGAACCCTACAGACACCTGCGGGCACTTACGGAACCCTGCAGCCCCCTACGGAACCCTACAGGTCCATACAGAACCCCACAGGGCCCTACGGAACTTTACCAGCCACTACGGAACTCTACGGGTCCCTACGGAACCCTGCAGAACCCTCCGGAACCTTACAGAATCCCACAGACTCCTACAGACTTCTGCGGGCACTTACACAACCCTACAGGTCCCTACGGAAATCTACGGGACTCTATGGGCCCCTAGGGAACCCTATAGATTTCGATGGAACCCTACCAGCCCCTCTGGAACCCTACAGAATACTCCAGGACCCGACAGCACTCTACAAGACCCTTAGCAACACAACGGAACCTCACTAAAACCCTATGGGCTCCTACAGAACACTGCAGGTGCCTACGGAACCCTACAGACCCCTACGGAACCCTACAGACACCTGTGGGCACTTACGGAACACTGCAGGCGCCTACGGAACCCTACAGACCCCTACTGAATACTACCAGCCACTACAGAAAAATATGGCCCCTACGGAACTCTACGGAACCTGACAGAAACACTGTGGGCCCCTACAGGCCCTTGCGGGCACTTGCAGAACTCTGCAGGAACCCACGGAACTTTATGGAACCCTACCAGCCCCTACGGAACCCTACACAACCCTCCGGAAACATATGGCACCCTACAAGCTCCTACCAACCCCTGCGGGCACTTACATAACCCTACAGGCCCCTACGGAAATCTACGGGACTCTACGGGCCCCTAGGGAACCCTTCAGATTTCGACGGAACCCTACCAGCCCCTCTGGAACCCTACAGAATACTCCAGGACCCGACAGCACTCTACAAGACCCTTAGCAACACAACGGAACCTCACTAAAACCCTATGGGCTCCTACAGAACACTGCAGGTGCCTACGGAACCCTACAGACCCCTACGGAACCCTACAGACACCTGCGGGCACTTACGGAACCCTGCAGGCCCCTACAGAACCCTACAGGTCCATACAGAACCCCACAGGGCCCTACGGAACTTTACCAGCCACTACGGAACTCTACGGGTCCCTACGGAACCCTGCAGAACCCTCCGGAACCTTACAGAATCCCACAGACTCCTACAGACTTCTGCGGGCACTTACACAACCCTACAGGTCCCTACGGAAATCTACGGGACTCTATGGGCCCCTAGGGAACCCTATAGATTTCGATGGAACCCTACCAGCCCCTCTGGAACCCTACAGAATACTCCAGGACCCGACAGCACTCTACAAGACCCTTAGCAACACAACGGAACCTCACTAAAACCCTATGGGCTCCTACAGAACACTGCAGGTGCCTACGGAACCCTACAGACCCCTACGGAACCCTACAGACACCTGTGGGCACTTACGGAACACTGCAGGCGCCTACGGAACCCTACAGACCCCTACTGAATACTACCAGCCACTACAGAAAAATATGGCCCCTACGGAACTCTACGGAACCTGACAGAAACACTGTGGGCCCCTACAGGCCCTTGCGGGCACTTGCAGAACTCTGCAGGAACCCACGGAACTTTATGGAACCCTACCAGCCCCTACGGAAGCCTAAAGACCCTTGCAGGCAGTTACGGAACGGTACAGGGCCCTAGGGAACTTTACCAGCCACTACGGAACTCTACGGGCCCCTACGGAACCCTGCAGAACCCTCCAGAACCTTACAGAATCCCACGGATTCCTATAGACTCCTGCAGGCACTTACTCAACCCTAGAGGACCCTACGGAACACTACTGGCTCCTGCGGTACTCCAGAGGCCTCTAGGGAACCTACGAAGCTCTAGGGAACCCTATGGATCCTTACGGAACAGTACGGGCCCCTTCAGACCTCTGCGGGCGCTTATGGAAACCTACAGGACCCTACGGAACTGTACGAGACTCTACAGGCCCCTAGGGAACACCACAGGCCCCTACGGAACCCTACACAACCCTCCGGAAACATATGGCACCCTACAAGCTCCTACCAACCCCTGCGGGCACTTACACAACCCTACAGGCCCCTACGGAAATCTACGGGACTCTACGGGCCCCTAGGGAACCCTTCAGATTTCGACGGAACCCTACCAGCCCCTCTGGAACCCTACAGAATACTCCAGGACCCGACAGCACTCTACAAGACCCTTAGCAACACAACGGAACCTCACTAAAACCCTATGGGCTCCTACAGAACACTGCAGGTGCCTACGGAACCCTACAGACCCCTACGGAACCCTACAGACACCTGCGGGCACTTACGGAACCCTGCAGGCCCCTACGGAACCCTACAGGTCCATACAGAACCCCACAGGGCCCTACGGAACTTTACCAGCCACTACGGAACTCTACGGGTCCCTACGGAACCCTGCAGAACCCTCCGGAACCTTACAGAATCCCACAGACTCCTGCGGGCACTTACACAACCCTACAGGTCCCTACGGAAATCTACGGGACTCTATGGGCCCCTAGGGAACCCTATAGATTTCGATGGAACCCTACCAGCCCCTCTGGAACCCTACAGAATACTCCAGGACCCGACAGCACTCTACAAGACCCTTAGCAACACAACGGAACCTCACTAAAACCCTATGGGCTCCTACAGAACACTGCAGGTGCCTACGGAACCCTACAGACCCCTACGGAACCCTACAGACACCTGCGGGCACTTACGGAACCCTGCAGGCCCCTACAGAACCCTACAGGTCCATACAGAACCCCACAGGGCCCTACGGAACTTTACCAGCCACTACGGAACTCTACGGGTCCCTACGGAACCCTGCAGAACCCTCCGGAACCTTACAGAATCCCACAGACTCCTACAGACTTCTGCGGGCACTTACACAACCCTACAGGTCCCTACGGAAATCTACGGGACTCTATGGGCCCCTAGGGAACCCTATAGATTTCGATGGAACCCTACCAGCCCCTCTGGAACCCTACAGAATACTCCAGGACCCGACAGCACTCTACAAGACCCTTAGCAACACAACGGAACCTCACTAAAACCCTATGGGCTCCTACAGAACACTGCAGGTGCCTACGGAACCCTACAGACCCCTACGGAACCCTACAGACACCTGTGGGCACTTACGGAACACTGCAGGCGCCTACGGAACCCTACAGACCCCTACTGAATACTACCAGCCACTACAGAAAAATATGGCCCCTACGGAACTCTACGGAACCTGACAGAAACACTGTGGGCCCCTACAGGCCCTTGCGGGCACTTGCAGAACTCTGCAGGAACCCACGGAACTTTATGGAACCCTACCAGCCCCTACGGAACCCTACACAACCCTCCGGAAACATATGGCACCCTACAAGCTCCTACCAACCCCTGCGGGCACTTACATAACCCTACAGGCCCCTACGGAAATCTACGGGACTCTACGGGCCCCTAGGGAACCCTTCAGATTTCGACGGAACCCTACGAGGCCCTCTGGAACCCTACAGAATACTCCAGGACTCGACAGGACTCTACAAGACCCTTAGCAACACAACGGAACCTCACTAAAACCCTATGGGCTCCTACAGAACACTGCAGGTGCCTACGGAACCCTACAGACCCCTACGGAACCCTACAGACACCTGCGGGCACTTACGGAACCCTGCAGGCCCCTACGGAACCCTACAGGTCCATACAGAACCCCACAGGGCCCTACGGAACTTTACCAGTCACTACGGAACTCTACGGGTCCCTACGGAACCCTGCAGAACCCTCCGGAACCTTACAGAATCCCACAGACTCCTACAGACTTCTGCGGGCACTTACACAACCCTACAGGTCCCTACGGAAATCTACGGGACTCTATGGGCCCCTAGGGAACCCTTCAGATTTCGACAGAACCCTACCAGCCCCTCTGGAACCCTACAGAATACTCCAGGACCCGACAGCACTCTACAAGACCCTTAGCAACACAACGGAACCTCACTAAAACCCTATGGGCTCCTACAGAACACTGTGGCGCCTACGGAACCCTACAGACCCCTACAGAATACTACCAGCCACTACAGAAAAATATGGCCCCTACGGAACTCTACGGAACCTGACAGAAACACTGTGGGCCCCTACAGGCCCTTGCGGGCACTTGCAGAACTCTGCAGGAACCCACGGAACTTTATGGAACCCTACCAGCCCCTACGGAAGCCTAAAGACCCTTGCAGGCAGTTACGGAACGGTACAGGGCCCTAGGGAACTTTACCAGCCACTACGGAACTCTACGGGCCCCTACGGAACCCTGCAGAACCCTCCAGAACCTTACAGAATCCCACGGATTCCTATAGACTCCTGCGGGCACTTACTCAACCCTAGAGGACCCTACGGAACACTACTGGCTCCTGCGGTACTCCAGAGGCCTCTAGGGAACCTACGAAGCTCTAGGGAACCCTATGGATCCTTACGGAACAGTACGGGCCCCTTCAGACCTCTGCGGGCGCTTATGGAAACCTACAGGACCCTACGGAACTGTACGAGACTCTACAGGCCCCTAGGGAACACCACAGGCCCCTACGGAACCCTACACAACCCTCCGGAAACATATGGCACCCTACAAGCTCCTACCAACCCCTGCGGGCACTTACACAACCCTACAGGCCCCTACGGAAATCTACGGGACTCTACGGGCCCCTAGGGAACCCTTCAGATTTCGACGGAACCCTACCAGCCCCTCTGGAACCCTACAGAATACTCCAGGACCCAACAGCACTCTACAAGACCCTTAGCAACACAACGGAACCTCACTAAAACCCTATGGGCTCCTACAGAACACTGCAGGCGCCTACGGAACCCTACAGACCCCTACTGAATACTACCAGCCACTACAGAAAAATATGGCCCCTACGGAACTCTACGGAACCTGACAGAAACACTGTGGGCCCCTACAGGCCCTTGCGGGCACTTGCAGAACTCTGCAGGAACCCACGGAACTTTATGGAACCCTACCAGCCCCTACGGAAGCCTAAAGACCCTTGCAGGCAGTTACGGAACGGTACAGGGCCCTAGGGAACTTTACCAGCCACTACGGAACTCTACGGGCCCCTACGGAACCCTGCAGAACCCTCCAGAACCTTACAGAATCCCACGGATTCCTATAGACTCCTGCGGGCACTTACTCAACCCTAGAGGACCCTACGGAACCCTACTGGCTCCTGTGGTACTCCAGAGGCCTCTAGGGAACCTACGAAGCCCTAGGGAACCCTATGGATCCTTACGGAACAGTACGGGCCCCTTCAGACCTCTGCGGGCGCTTATGGAAACCTACAGGACCCTACGGAACTGTACGAGACTCTACAGGCCCCTAGGGAACACCACAGGCCCCTACGGAACCCTACACAACCCTCCGGAAACATATGGCACCCTACAAGCTCCTACCAACCCCTGCGGGCACTTACACAACCCTACAGGCCCCTACGGAAATCTACGGGACTCTACGGGCCCCTAGGGAACCCTTCAGATTTCGACGGAACCCTACCAGCCCCTCTGGAACCCTACAGAATACTCCAGGACCCGACAGCACTCTACAAGACCCTTAGCAACACAACGGAACCTCACTAAAACCCTATGGGCTCCTACAGAACACTGCAGGTGCCTACGGAACCCTACAGACCCCTACGGAACCCTACAGACACCTGCGGGCACTTACGGAACCCTGCAGGCCCCTACGGAACCCTACAGGTCCATACAGAACCCCACAGGGCCCTACGGAACTTTACCAGCCACTACGGAACTCTACGGGTCCCTACGGAACCCTGCAGAACCCTCCGGAACCTTACAGAATCCCACAGACTCCTACAGACTTCTGCGGGCACTTACTCAACCCTAGAGGACCCTACGGAACACTACTGGCTCCTGCGGTACTCCAGAGGCCTCTAGGGAACCTACGAAGCTCTACGGAACCCTATGGATCCTTACGGAACAGTACGGGCCCCTTCAGACCTCTGCGGGCGCTTATGGAAACCTACAGGACCCTACGGAACTGTACGAGACTCTACAGGCCCCTAGGGAACACCACAGGCCCCTACGGAACCCTACACAACCCTCCGGAAACATATGGCACCCTACAAGCTCCTACCAACCCCTGCGGGCACTTACACAACCCTACAGGCCCCTACGGAAATCTACGGGACTCTACGGGCCCCTAGGGAACCCTTCAGATTTCGACGGAACCCTACCAGCCCCTCTGGAACCCTACAGAATACTCCAGGACCCGACAGGACTCTACAAGACCCTTAGCAACACAACGGAACCTCACTAAAACCCTATGGGCTCCTACAGAACACTGCAGGCGCCTACGGAACCCTACAGACCCCTACTGAATACTACCAGCCACTACAGAAAAATATGGCCCCTACGGAACTCTACGGAACCTGACAGAAACACTGTGGGCCCCTACAGGCCCTTGCGGGCACTTGCAGAACTCTGCAGGAACCCACGGAACTTTATGGAACCCTACCAGCCCCTACGGAAGCCTAAAGACCCTTGCAGGCAGTTACGGAACGGTACAGGGCCCTAGGGAACTTCACCAGCCACTACGGAACTCTACGGGCCCCTACGGAACCCTGCAGAACCCTCCAGAACCTTACAGAATCCCACGGATTCCTATAGACTCCTGCGGGCACTTACTCAACCCTAGAGGACCCTACGGAACACTACTGGCTCCTGCGGTACTCCAGAGGCCTCTAGGGAACCTACGAAGCTCTAGGGAACCCTATGGATCCTTACGGAACAGTACGGGCCCCTTCAGACCTCTGCGGGCGCTTATGGAAACCTACAGGACCCTACGGAACTGTACGAGACTCTACAGGCCCCTAGGGAACACCACAGGCCCCTACGGAACCCTACACAACCCTCCGGAAACATATGGCACCCTACAAGCTCCTACCAACCCCTGCGGGCACTTACACAACCCTACAGGCCCCTACGGAAATCTACGGGACTCTACGGGCCCCTAGGGAACCCTTCAGATTTCGACGGAACCCTACGAGGCCCTCTGGAACCCTACAGAATACTCCAGGACCCGACAGCACTCTACAAGACCCTTAGCAACACAACGGAACCTCACTAAAACCCTATGGGCTCCTACAGAACACTGCAGGTGCCTACGGAACCCTACAGACCCCTACGGAACCCTACAGACACCTGCAGGCACTTACGGAACACTGGAGGCCCCTACGGAACCCTACAGGTCCATACAGAACCCCACAGGGCCCTACGGAACTTTACCAGTCACTACGGAACTCTACGGGTCCCTACGGAACCCTGCAGAACCCTCCAGAACCTTACAGAATCCCACAGACTCCTACAGACTTCTGCGGGCACTTACACAACCCTACAGGTCCCTACGGAAATCTACGGGACTCTATGGGCCCCTAGGGAACCCTATAGATTTCGACGGAACCCTACGAGGCCCTCTGGAACCCTACAGAATACTCCAGGACCCGACAGCACTCTACAAGACCCTTAGCAACACAACGGAACCTCACTAAAACCCTATGGGCTCCTACAGAACACTGCAGGTGCCTACGGAACCCTACAGACCCCTACGGAACCCTACAGACACCTGCAGGCACTTACGGAACCCTGCAGGCCCCTACGGAACCCTACAGGTCCATACAGAACCCCACAGGGCCCTACGGAACTTTACCAGCCACTACGGAACTCTACGGGTCCCTACGGAACCCTGCAGAACCCTCCGGAACCTTACAGAATCCCACAGACTCCTACAGACTTCTGCGGGCACTTACACAACCCTACAGGTCCCTACGGAAATCTACGGGACTCTATGGGCCCCTAGGGAAGCCTATAGATTTCGATGGAACCCTACCAGCCCCTCTGGAACCCTACAGAATACTCCAGGACCCGACAGCACTCTACAAGACCCTTAGCAACACAACGGAACCTCACTAAAACCCTATGGGCTCCTACAGAACACTGCAGGTGCCTACGGAACCCTACAGACCCCTACGGAACCCTACAGACACCTGCGGGCACTTACGGAACCCTGCAGGCCCCTACGGAACCCTACAGGTCCATACAGAACCCCACAGGGCCCTACGGAACTTTACCAGCCACTACGGAACTCTACGGGTCCCTACGGAACCCTGCAGAACCCTCCGGAACCTTACAGAATCCCACAGACTCCTGCGGGCACTTACACAACCCTACAGGTCCCTACGGAAATCTACGGGACTCTATGGGCCCCTAGGGAACCCTATAGATTTCGATGGAACCCTACCAGCCCCTCTGGAACCCTACAGAATACTCCAGGACCCGACAGCACTCTACAAGACCCTTAGCAACACAACGGAACCTCACTAAAACCCTATGGGCTCCTACAGAACACTGCAGGCGCCTACGGAACCCTACAGACCCCTACTGAATACTACCAGCCACTACAGAAAAATATGGCCCCTACGGAACTCTACGGAACCTGACAGAAACACTGTGGGCCCCTACAGGCCCTTGCGGGCACTTGCAGAACTCTGCAGGAACCCACGGAACTTTATGGAACCCTACCAGCCCCTACGGAAGCCTAAAGACCCTTGCAGGCAGTTACGGAACGGTACAGGGCCCTAGGGAACTTTACCAGCCACTACGGAACTCTACGGGCCCCTACGGAACCCTGCAGAACCCTCCAGAACCTTACAGAATCCCACGGATTCCTATAGACTCCTGCGGGCACTTACTCAACCCTAGAGGACCCTACGGAACACTACTGGCTCCTGTGGTACTCCAGAGGCCTCTAGGGAACCTACGAAGCTCTACGGAACCCTATGGATCCTTACGGAACAGTACGGGCCCCTTCAGACCTCTGCGGGCGCTTATGGAAACCTACAGGACCCTACGGAACTGTACGAGACTCTACAGGCCCCTAGGGAACACCACAGGCCCCTACGGAACCCTACACAACCCTCCGGAAACATATGGCACCCTACAAGCTCCTACCAACCCCTGCGGGCACTTACACAACCCCACAGGCCCCTACGGAAATCTACGGGACTCTACGGGCCCCTAGGGAACCCTTCAGATTTCGACGGAACCCTACCAGCCCCTCTGGAACCCTACAGAATACTCCAGGACCCGACAGCACTCTACAAGACCCTTAGCAACACAACGGAACCTCACTAAAACCCTATGGGCTCCTACAGAACACTGCAGGTGCCTACGGAACCCTACAGACCCCTACGGAACCCTACAGACACCTGCGGGCACTTACGGAACCCTGCAGGCCCCTACGGAACCCTACAGGTCCATACAGAACCCCACAGGGCCCTACGGAACTTTACCAGCCACTACGGAACTCTACGGGTCCCTACGGAACCCTGCAGAACCCTCCGGAACCTTACAGAATCCCACAGACTCCTACAGACTTCTGCGGGCACTTACACAACCCTACAGGTCCCTACGGAAATCTACGGGACTCTATGGGCCCCTAGGGAACCCTTCAGATTTCGACAGAACCCTACGAGGCCCCTCTGGAACCCTACAGAATACTCCAGGACCCGACAGCACTCTACAAGACCCTTAGCAACACAACGGAACCTCACTAAAACCCTATGGGCTCCTACAGAACACTGCAGGCGCCTACGGAACCCTACAGACCCCTACTGAATACTACCAGCCACTACAGAAAAATATGGCCCCTACGGAACTCTACGGAACCTGACAGAAACACTGTGGGCCCCTACAGGCCCTTGCGGGCACTTGCAGAACTCTGCAGGAACCCACGGAACTTTATGGAACCCTACCAGCCCCTACGGAAGCCTAAAGACCCTTGCAGGCAGTTACGGAACGGTACAGGGCCCTAGGGAACTTTACCAGCCACTACGGAACTCTACGGGCCCCTACGGAACCCTGCAGAACCCTCCAGAACCTTACAGAATCCCACGGATTCCTACAGACTCCTGCGGGCACTTACTCAACCCTAGAGGACCCTACGGAACACTACTGGCTCCTGTGGTACTCCAGAGGCCTCTAGGGAACCTACGAAGCTCTAGGGAACCCTATGGATCCTTACGGAACAGTACGGGCCCCTTCAGACCTCTGCGGGCGCTTATGGAAACCTACAGGACCCTACGGAACTGTACGAGACTCTACAGGCCCCTAGGGAACACCACAGGCCCCTACGGAACCCTACACAACCCTCCGGAAACATATGGCACCCTACAAGCTCCTACCAACCCCTGCGGGCACTTACACAACCCCACAGGCCCCTACGGAAATCTACGGGACTCTACGGGCCCCTAGGGAACCCTTCAGATTTCGACGGAACCCTACCAGCCCCTCTGGAACCCTACAGAATACTCCAGGACCCGACAGCACTCTACAAGACCCTTAGCAACACAACGGAACCTCACTAAAACCCTATGGGCTCCTACAGAACACTGCAGGTGCCTACGGAACCCTACAGACCCCTACGGAACCCTACAGACACCTGCAGGCACTTACGGAACACTGCAGGCCCCTACGGAACCCTACAGGTCCATACAGAACCCCACAGGGCCCTACGGAACTTTACCAGTCACTACGGAACTCTACGGGTCCCTACGGAACCCTGCAGAACCCTCCAGAACCTTACAGAATCCCACAGACTCCTACAGACTTCTGCGGGCACTTACACAACCCTACAGGTCCCTACGGAAATCTACGGGACTCTATGGGCCCCTAGGGAACCCTATAGATTTCGACGGAACCCTACGAGGCCCTCTGGAACCCTACAGAATACTCCAGGACCCGACAGCACTCTACAAGACCCTTAGCAACACAACGGAACCTCACTAAAACCCTATGGGCTCCTACAGAACACTGCAGGTGCCTACGGAACCCTACAGACCCCTACGGAACCCTACAGACACCTGCGGGCACTTACGGAACCCTGCAGGCCCCTACGGAACCCTACAGGTCCATACAGAACCCCACAGGGCCCTACGGAACTTTACCAGCCACTACGGAACTCTACGGGTCCCTACGGAACCCTGCAGAACCCTCCGGAACCTTACAGAATCCCACAGACTCCTACAGACTTCTGCGGGCACTTACACAACCCTACAGGTCCCTACGGAAATCTACGGGACTCTATGGGCCCCTAGGGAACCCTTCAGATTTCGACAGAACCCTACGAGGCCCCTCTGGAACCCTACAGAATACTCCAGGACCCGACAGCACTCTACAAGACCCTTAGCAACACAACGGAACCTCACTAAAACCCTATGGGCTCCTACAGAACACTGCAGGCGCCTACGGAACCCTACAGACCCCTACTGAATACTACCAGCCACTACAGAAAAATATGGCCCCTACGGAACTCTACGGAACCTGACAGAAACACTGTGGGCCCCTACAGGCCCTTGCGGGCACTTGCAGAACTCTGCAGGAACCCACGGAACTTTATGGAACCCTACCAGCCCCTACGGAAGCCTAAAGACCCTTGCAGGCAGTTACGGAACGGTACAGGGCCCTAGGGAACTTTACCAGCCACTACGGAACTCTACGGGCCCCTACGGAACCCTGCAGAACCCTCCAGAACCTTACAGAATCCCACGGATTCCTACAGACTCCTGCGGGCACTTACTCAACCCTAGAGGACCCTACGGAACACTACTGGCTCCTGTGGTACTCCAGAGGCCTCTAGGGAACCTACGAAGCTCTAGGGAACCCTATGGATCCTTACGGAACAGTACGGGCCCCTTCAGACCTCTGCGGGCGCTTATGGAAACCTACAGGACCCTACGGAACTGTACGAGACTCTACAGGCCCCTAGGGAACACCACAGGCCCCTACGGAACCCTACACAACCCTCCGGAAACATATGGCACCCTACAAGCTCCTACCAACCCCTGCGGGCACTTACACAACCCCACAGGCCCCTACGGAAATCTACGGGACTCTACGGGCCCCTAGGGAACCCTTCAGATTTCGACGGAACCCTACCAGCCCCTCTGGAACCCTACAGAATACTCCAGGACCCGACAGCACTCTACAAGACCCTTAGCAACACAACGGAACCTCACTAAAACCCTATGGGCTCCTACAGAACACTGCAGGTGCCTACGGAACCCTACAGACCCCTACGGAACCCTACAGACACCTGCGGGCACTTACGGAACCCTGCAGGCCCCTACGGAACCCTACAGGTCCATACAGAACCCCACAGGGCCCTACGGAACTTTACCAGCCACTACGGAACTCTACGGGTCCCTACGGAACCCTGCAGAACCCTCCGGAACCTTACAGAATCCCACAGACTCCTACAGACTTCTGCGGGCACTTACACAACCCTACAGGTCCCTACGGAAATCTACGGGACTCTATGGGCCCCTAGGGAACCCTTCAGATTTCGACAGAACCCTACGAGGCCCCTCTGGAACCCTACAGAATACTCCAGGACCCGACAGCACTCTACAAGACCCTTAGCAACACAACGGAACCTCACTAAAACCCTATGGGCTCCTACAGAACACTGCAGGCGCCTACGGAACCCTACAGACCCCTACTGAATACTACCAGCCACTACAGAAAAATATGGCCCCTACGGAACTCTACGGAACCTGACAGAAACACTGTGGGCCCCTACAGGCCCTTGCGGGCACTTGCAGAACTCTGCAGGAACCCACGGAACTTTATGGAACCCTACCAGCCCCTACGGAAGCCTAAAGACCCTTGCAGGCAGTTACGGAACGGTACAGGGCCCTAGGGAACTTTACCAGCCACTACGGAACTCTACGGGCCCCTACGGAACCCTGCAGAACCCTCCAGAACCTTACAGAATCCCACGGATTCCTACAGACTCCTGCGGGCACTTACTCAACCCTAGAGGACCCTACGGAACACTACTGGCTCCTGTGGTACTCCAGAGGCCTCTAGGGAACCTACGAAGCTCTAGGGAACCCTATGGATCCTTACGGAACAGTACGGGCCCCTTCAGACCTCTGCGGGCGCTTATGGAAACCTACAGGACCCTACGGAACTGTACGAGACTCTACAGGCCCCTAGGGAACACCACAGGCCCCTACGGAACCCTACACAACCCTCCGGAAACATATGGCACCCTACAAGCTCCTACCAACCCCTGCGGGCACTTACACAACCCCACAGGCCCCTACGGAAATCTACGGGACTCTACGGGCCCCTAGGGAACCCTTCAGATTTCGACGGAACCCTACCAGCCCCTCTGGAACCCTACAGAATACTCCAGGACCCGACAGCACTCTACAAGACCCTTAGCAACACAACGGAACCTCACTAAAACCCTATGGGCTCCTACAGAACACTGCAGGTGCCTACGGAACCCTACAGACCCCTACGGAACCCTACAGACACCTGCAGGCACTTACGGAACACTGCAGGCCCCTACGGAACCCTACAGGTCCATACAGAACCCCACAGGGCCCTACGGAACTTTACCAGTCACTACGGAACTCTACGGGTCCCTACGGAACCCTGCAGAACCCTCCAGAACCTTACAGAATCCCACAGACTCCTACAGACTTCTGCGGGCACTTACACAACCCTACAGGTCCCTACGGAAATCTACGGGACTCTATGGGCCCCTAGGGAACCCTATAGATTTCGACGGAACCCTACGAGGCCCTCTGGAACCCTACAGAATACTCCAGGACCCGACAGCACTCTACAAGACCCTTAGCAACACAACGGAACCTCACTAAAACCCTATGGGCTCCTACAGAACACTGCAGGTGCCTACGGAACCCTACAGACCCCTACGGAACCCTACAGACACCTGCGGGCACTTACGGAACCCTGCAGGCCCCTACGGAACCCTACAGGTCCATACAGAACCCCACAGGGCCCTACGGAACTTTACCAGCCACTACGGAACTCTACGGGTCCCTACGGAACCCTGCAGAACCCTCCGGAACCTTACAGAATCCCACAGACTCCTACAGACTTCTGCGGGCACTTACACAACCCTACAGGTCCCTACGGAAATCTACGGGACTCTATGGGCCCCTAGGGAACCCTTCAGATTTCGACAGAACCCTACGAGGCCCCTCTGGAACCCTACAGAATACTCCAGGACCCGACAGCACTCTACAAGACCCTTAGCAACACAACGGAACCTCACTAAAACCCTATGGGCTCCTACAGAACACTGCAGGCGCCTACGGAACCCTACAGACCCCTACTGAATACTACCAGCCACTACAGAAAAATATGGCCCCTACGGAACTCTACGGAACCTGACAGAAACACTGTGGGCCCCTACAGGCCCTTGCGGGCACTTGCAGAACTCTGCAGGAACCCACGGAACTTTATGGAACCCTACCAGCCCCTACGGAAGCCTAAAGACCCTTGCAGGCAGTTACGGAACGGTACAGGGCCCTAGGGAACTTTACCAGCCACTACGGAACTCTACGGGCCCCTACGGAACCCTGCAGAACCCTCCAGAACCTTACAGAATCCCACGGATTCCTACAGACTCCTGCGGGCACTTACTCAACCCTAGAGGACCCTACGGAACACTACTGGCTCCTGTGGTACTCCAGAGGCCTCTAGGGAACCTACGAAGCTCTAGGGAACCCTATGGATCCTTACGGAACAGTACGGGCCCCTTCAGACCTCTGCGGGCGCTTATGGAAACCTACAGGACCCTACGGAACTGTACGAGACTCTACAGGCCCCTAGGGAACACCACAGGCCCCTACGGAACCCTACACAACCCTCCGGAAACATATGGCACCCTACAAGCTCCTACCAACCCCTGCGGGCACTTACACAACCCCACAGGCCCCTACGGAAATCTACGGGACTCTACGGGCCCCTAGGGAACCCTTCAGATTTCGACGGAACCCTACCAGCCCCTCTGGAACCCTACAGAATACTCCAGGACCCGACAGCACTCTACAAGACCCTTAGCAACACAACGGAACCTCACTAAAACCCTATGGGCTCCTACAGAACACTGCAGGTGCCTACGGAACCCTACAGACCCCTACGGAACCCTACAGACACCTGCAGGCACTTACGGAACACTGCAGGCCCCTACGGAACCCTACAGGTCCATACAGAACCCCACAGGGCCCTACGGAACTTTACCAGTCACTACGGAACTCTACGGGTCCCTACGGAACCCTGCAGAACCCTCCAGAACCTTACAGAATCCCACAGACTCCTACAGACTTCTGCGGGCACTTACACAACCCTACAGGTCCCTACGGAAATCTACGGGACTCTATGGGCCCCTAGGGAACCCTATAGATTTCGACGGAACCCTACGAGGCCCTCTGGAACCCTACAGAATACTCCAGGACCCGACAGCACTCTACAAGACCCTTAGCAACACAACGGAACCTCACTAAAACCCTATGGGCTCCTACAGAACACTGCAGGTGCCTACGGAACCCTACAGACCCCTACGGAACCCTACAGACACCTGCGGGCACTTACGGAACCCTGCAGGCCCCTACGGAACCCTACAGGTCCATACAGAACCCCACAGGGCCCTACGGAACTTTACCAGCCACTACGGAACTCTACGGGTCCCTACGGAACCCTGCAGAACCCTCCGGAACCTTACAGAATCCCACAGACTCCTGCGGGCACTTACACAACCCTACAGGTCCCTACGGAAATCTACGGGACTCTATGGGCCCCTAGGGAACCCTATAGATTTCGATGGAACCCTACCAGCCCCTCTGGAACCCTACAGAATACTCCAGGACCCGACAGCACTCTACAAGACCCTTAGCAACACAACGGAACCTCACTAAAACCCTATGGGCTCCTACAGAACACTGCAGGCGCCTACGGAACCCTACAGACCCCTACTGAATACTACCAGCCACTACAGAAAAATATGGCCCCTACGGAACTCTACGGAACCTGACAGAAACACTGTGGGCCCCTACAGGCCCTTGCGGGCACTTGCAGAACTCTGCAGGAACCCACGGAACTTTATGGAACCCTACCAGCCCCTACGGAAGCCTAAAGACCCTTGCAGGCAGTTACGGAACGGTACAGGGCCCTAGGGAACTTTACCAGCCACTACGGAACTCTACGGGCCCCTACGGAACCCTGCAGAACCCTCCAGAACCTTACAGAATCCCACGGATTCCTATAGACTCCTGCGGGCACTTACTCAACCCTAGAGGACCCTACGGAACACTACTGGCTCCTGCGGTACTCCAGAGGCCTCTAGGGAACCTACGAAGCTCTACGGAACCCTATGGATCCTTACGGAACAGTACGGGCCCCTTCAGACCTCTGCGGGCGCTTATGGAAACCTACAGGACCCTACGGAACTGTACGAGACTCTACAGGCCCCTAGGGAACACCACAGGCCCCTACGGAACCCTACACAACCCTCCGGAAACATATGGCACCCTACAAGCTCCTACCAACCCCTGCGGGCACTTACACAACCCTACAGGCCCCTACGGAAATCTACGGGACTCTACGGGCCCCTAGGGAACCCTTCAGATTTCGACGGAACCCTACGAGGCCCTCTGGAACCCTACAGAATACTCCAGGACCCGACAGCACTCTACAAGACCCTTAGCAACACAACGGAACCTCACTAAAACCCTATGGGCTCCTACAGAACACTGCAGGCGCCTACGGAACCCTACAGACCCCTACTGAATACTACCAGCCACTACAGAAAAATATGGCCCCTACGGAACTCTACGGAACCTGACAGAAACACTGTGGGCCCCTACAGGCCCTTGCGGGCACTTGCAGAACTCTGCAGGAACCCACGGAACTTTATGGAACCCTACCAGCCCCTACGGAAGCCTAAAGACCCTTGCAGGCAGTTACGGAACGGTACAGGGCCCTAGGGATCTTTACCAGCCACTACGGAACTCTACGGGCCCCTACGGAACCCTGCAGAACCCTCCAGAACCTTACAGAATCCCACGGATTCCTACAGACTCCTCCTAGGGAACTCAACCCTAGAGGACCCTACGGAACACTGCCAGCTCCTATGGAAGGAACCCTACGGGCCCCTACAGAACACTACTGGCTCCTGCGGTAATCCAGAGGCCTCTAGGGAACCTACGAAGCTCTACGGAACCCTATGGATCCTTACGGAACAGCATGGGCCCCTTCAGACCTCTGCGGGTGCTTATGGAAACCTACAGGACCCTACGGAACTCTACGAGACTCTACAGGCCCCTACGGAACCCTACACAACCCTCCGGAAACATATGGCACCCTACAAGCTCCTACCAACCCCTGCGGGCACTTACATAACCCTACAGGCCCCTACGGAAATCTACGGGACTCTACGGGCCCCTAGGGAACCCTTCAGATTTCGACGGAACCCTACGAGGCCCTCTGGAACCCTACAGAATACTCCAGGACTCGACAGGACTCTACAAGACCCTTAGCAACACAACGGAACCTCACTAAAACCCTATGGGCTCCTACAGAACACTGCAGGTGCCTACGGAACCCTACAGACCCCTACGGAACCCTACAGACACCTGCGGGCACTTACGGAACCCTGAAGGCCCCTACGGAACCCTACAGGTCCATACAGAACCCCACAGGGCCCTACGGAACTTTACCAGCCACTACGGAACTCTACGGGTCCCTACAGAACCCTGCAGAACCCTCCGGAACCTTACAGAATCCCACAGACTCCTACAGACTTCTGCGGGCACTTACACAACCCTACAGGTCCCTACGGAAATCTACGGGACTCTATGGGCCCCTAGGGAACCCTTCAGATTTCGACAGAACCCTACGAGGCCCCTCTGGAACCCTACAGAATACTCCAGGACCCGACAGCACTCTACAAGACCCTTAGCAACACAACGGAACCTCACTAAAACCCTATGGGCTCCTACAGAACACTGCAGGCGCCTACGGAACCCTACAGACCCCTACTGAATACTACCAGCCACTACAGAAAAATATGGCCCCTACGGAACTCTACGGAACCTGACAGAAACACTGTGGGCCCCTACAGGCCCTTGCGGGCACTTGCAGAACTCTGCAGGAACCCACGGAACTTTATGGAACCCTACCAGCCCCTACGGAAGCCTAAAGACCCTTGCAGGCAGTTACGGAACGGTACAGGGCCCTAGGGAACTTTACCAGCCACTACGGAACTCTACGGGCCCCTACGGAACCCTGCAGAACCCTCCAGAACCTTACAGAATCCCACGGATTCCTACAGACTCCTGCGGGCACTTACTCAACCCTAGAGGACCCTACGGAACACTACTGGCTCCTGTGGTACTCCAGAGGCCTCTAGGGAACCTACGAAGCTCTAGGGAACCCTATGGATCCTTACGGAACAGTACGGGCCCCTTCAGACCTCTGCGGGCGCTTATGGAAACCTACAGGACCCTACGGAACTGTACGAGACTCTACAGGCCCCTAGGGAACACCACAGGCCCCTACGGAACCCTACACAACCCTCCGGAAACATATGGCACCCTACAAGCTCCTACCAACCCCTGCGGGCACTTACACAACCCCACAGGCCCCTACGGAAATCTACGGGACTCTACGGGCCCCTAGGGAACCCTTCAGATTTCGACGGAACCCTACCAGCCCCTCTGGAACCCTACAGAATACTCCAGGACCCGACAGCACTCTACAAGACCCTTAGCAACACAACGGAACCTCACTAAAACCCTATGGGCTCCTACAGAACACTGCAGGTGCCTACGGAACCCTACAGACCCCTACGGAACCCTACAGACACCTGCAGGCACTTACGGAACACTGCAGGCCCCTACGGAACCCTACAGGTCCATACAGAACCCCACAGGGCCCTACGGAACTTTACCAGTCACTACGGAACTCTACGGGTCCCTACGGAACCCTGCAGAACCCTCCAGAACCTTACAGAATCCCACAGACTCCTACAGACTTCTGCGGGCACTTACACAACCCTACAGGTCCCTACGGAAATCTACGGGACTCTATGGGCCCCTAGGGAACCCTATAGATTTCGACGGAACCCTACGAGGCCCTCTGGAACCCTACAGAATACTCCAGGACCCGACAGCACTCTACAAGACCCTTAGCAACACAACGGAACCTCACTAAAACCCTATGGGCTCCTACAGAACACTGCAGGTGCCTACGGAACCCTACAGACCCCTACGGAACCCTACAGACACCTGCGGGCACTTACGGAACCCTGCAGGCCCCTACGGAACCCTACAGGTCCATACAGAACCCCACAGGGCCCTACGGAACTTTACCAGCCACTACGGAACTCTACGGGTCCCTACGGAACCCTGCAGAACCCTCCGGAACCTTACAGAATCCCACAGACTCCTGCGGGCACTTACACAACCCTACAGGTCCCTACGGAAATCTACGGGACTCTATGGGCCCCTAGGGAACCCTATAGATTTCGATGGAACCCTACCAGCCCCTCTGGAACCCTACAGAATACTCCAGGACCCGACAGCACTCTACAAGACCCTTAGCAACACAACGGAACCTCACTAAAACCCTATGGGCTCCTACAGAACACTGCAGGCACCTACGGAACCCTACAGACCCCTACTGAATACTACCAGCCACTACAGAAAAATATGGCCCCTACGGAACTCTACGGAACCTGACAGAAACACTGTGGGCCCCTACAGGCCCTTGCGGGCACTTGCAGAACTCTGCAGGAACCCACGGAACTTTATGGAACCCTACCAGCCCCTACGGAAGCCTAAAGACCCTTGCAGGCAGTTACGGAACGGTACAGGGCCCTAGGGAACTTTACCAGCCACTACGGAACTCTACGGGCCCCTACGGAACCCTGCAGAACCCTCCAGAACCTTACAGAATCCCACGGATTCCTACAGACTCCTGCGGGCACTTACTCAACCCTAGAGGACCCTACGGAACACTACTGGCTCCTGTGGTACTCCAGAGGCCTCTAGGGAACCTACGAAGCTCTAGGGAACCCTATGGATCCTTACGGAACAGTACGGGCCCCTTCAGACCTCTGCGGGCGCTTATGGAAACCTACAGGACCCTACGGAACTGTACGAGACTCTACAGGCCCCTAGGGAACACCACAGGCCCCTACGGAACCCTACACAACCCTCCGGAAACATATGGCACCCTACAAGCTCCTACCAACCCCTGCGGGCACTTACACAACCCCACAGGCCCCTACGGAAATCTACGGGACTCTACGGGCCCCTAGGGAACCCTTCAGATTTCGACGGAACCCTACCAGCCCCTCTGGAACCCTACAGAATACTCCAGGACCCGACAGCACTCTACAAGACCCTTAGCAACACAACGGAACCTCACTAAAACCCTATGGGCTCCTACAGAACACTGCAGGTGCCTACGGAACCCTACAGACCCCTACGGAACCCTACAGACACCTGCAGGCACTTACGGAACACTGCAGGCCCCTACGGAACCCTACAGGTCCATACAGAACCCCACAGGGCCCTACGGAACTTTACCAGTCACTACGGAACTCTACGGGTCCCTACGGAACCCTGCAGAACCCTCCAGAACCTTACAGAATCCCACAGACTCCTACAGACTTCTGCGGGCACTTACACAACCCTACAGGTCCCTACGGAAATCTACGGGACTCTATGGGCCCCTAGGGAACCCTTCAGATTTCGACGGAACCCTACGAGGCCCTCTGGAACCCTACAGAATACTCCAGGACCCGACAGCACTCTACAAGACCCTTAGCAACACAACGGAACCTCACTAAAACCCTATGGGCTCCTACAGAACACTGCAGGTGCCTACGGAACCCTACAGACCCCTACGGAACCCTACAGACACCTGCGGGCACTTACGGAACCCTGCAGGCCCCTACGGAACCCTACAGGTCCATACAGAACCCCACAGGGCCCTACGGAACTTTACCAGCCACTACGGAACTCTACGGGTCCCTACGGAACCCTGCAGAACCCTCCGGAACCTTACAGAATCCCACAGACTCCTGCGGGCACTTACACAACCCTACAGGTCCCTACGGAAATCTACGGGACTCTATGGGCCCCTAGGGAACCCTATAGATTTCGATGGAAACCCTACCAGCCCCTCTGGAACCCTACAGAATACTCCAGGACCCGACAGCACTCTACAAGACCCTTAGCAACACAACGGAACCTCACTAAAACCCTATGGGCTCCTACAGAACACTGCAGGCGCCTACGGAACCCTACAGACCCCTACTGAATACTACCAGCCACTACAGAAAAATATGGCCCCTACGGAACTCTACGGAACCTGACAGAAACACTGTGGGCCCCTACAGGCCCTTGCGGGCACTTGCAGAACTCTGCAGGAACCCACGGAACTTTATGGAACCCTACCAGCCCCTACGGAAGCCTAAAGACCCTTGCAGGCAGTTACGGAACGGTACAGGGCCCTAGGGAACTTTACCAGCCACTACGGAACTCTACGGGCCCCTACGGAACCCTGCAGAACCCTCCGGAACCTTACAGAATCCCACAGACTCCTACAGACTTCTGCGGGCACTTACACAACCCTACAGGTCCCTACGGAAATCTACGGGACTCTATGGGCCCCTCGGGAACCCTATAGATTTCGACGGAACCCTACGAGGCCCTCTGGAACCCTACAGAATACTCCAGGACCCGACAGCACTCTACAAGACCCTTAGCAACACAACGGAACCTCACTAAAACCATATGGGCTCCTACAGAACACTGCAGGTGCCTACGGAACCCTACAGACACCTGCGGGCACTTACGGAACCCTGCAGGCCCCTACGGAACCCTACAGGTCCATACAGAACCCCACAGGGCCCTACGGAACTTTACCAGCCACTACGGAACTCTACGGGTCCCTACGGAACCCTGCAGAACCCTCCGGAACCTTACAGAATCCCACAGACTCCTGCGGGCACTTACACAACCCTACAGGTCCCTACGGAAATCTACGGGACTCTATGGGCCCCTAGGGAACCCTATAGATTTCGATGGAACCCTACCAGCCCCTCTGGAACCTACAGTATACTCCAGGACCCAACAGCACTCTACAAGACCCTTAGCAACACAACGGAACCTCACTAAAACCCTATGGGCTCCTACAGAACACTGCAGGCGCCTACGGAACCCTACAGACCCCTACTGAATACTACCAGCCACTACAGAAAAATATGGCCCCTACGGAACTCTACGGAACCTGACAGAAACACTGTGGGCCCCTACAGGCCCTTGCGGGCACTTGCAGAACTCTGCAGGAACCCACGGAACTTTATGGAACCCTACCAGCCCCTACGGAAGCCTAAAGACCCTTGCAGGAAGTTACGGAACGGTACAGGGCCCTAGGGAACTTTACCAGCCACTACGGAACTCTACGGGCCCCTACGGAACCCTGCAGAACCCTCCAGAACCTTACAGAATCCCACGGATTCCTATAGACTCCTGCGGGCACTTACTCAACCCTAGAGGACCCTACGGAACACTACTGGCTCCTGCGGTACTCCAGAGGCCTCTAGGGAACCTACGAAGCCCTAGGGAACCCTATGGATCCTTACGGAACAGTACGGGCCCCTTCAGACCTCTGCGGGCGCTTATGGAAACCTACAGGACCCTACGGAACTGTACGAGACTCTACAGGCCCCTAGGGAACACCACAGGCCCCTACGGAACCCTACACAATCCTCCGGAAACATATGGCACCCTACAAGCTCCTACCAACCCCTGCGGGCACTTACACAACCCTACAGGCCCCTACGGAAATCTACGGGACTCTACGGGCCCCTAGGGAACCCTTCAGATTTCGACGGAACCCTACCAGCCCCTCTGGAACCCTACAGAATACTCCAGGACCCGACAGCACTCTACAAGACCCTTAGCAACACAACGGAACCTCACTAAAACCCTATGGGCTCCTACAGAACACTGCAGGTGCCTACGGAACCCTACAGACCCCTACGGAACCCTACAGACACCTGCGGGCACTTACGGAACCCTGCAGGCCCCTACGGAACCCTACAGGTCCATACAGAACCCCACAGGGCCCTACGGAACTTTACCAGCCACTACGGAACTCTACGGGTCCCTACGGAACCCTGCAGAACCCTCCGGAACCTTACAGAATCCCACAGACTCCTACAGACTTCTGCGGGCACTTACTCAACCCTAGAGGACCCTACGGAACACTACTGGCTCCTGCGGTACTCCAGAGGCCTCTAGGGAACCTACGAAGCTCTAGGGAACCCTATGGATCCTTACGGAACAGTACGGGCCCCTTCAGACCTCTGCGGGCGCTTATGGAAACCTACAGGACCCTACGGAACTGTACGAGACTCTACAGGCCCCTAGGGAACACCACAGGCCCCTACGGAACCCTACACAACCCTCCGGAAACATATGGCACCCTACAAGCTCCTACCAACCCCTGCGGGCACTTACACAACCCTACAGGTCCCTACGGAAATCTACGGGACTCTACGGGCCCCTAGGGAACCCTATAGATTTCGACGGAACCCTACGAGGCCCTCTGGAACCCTACAGAATACTCCAGGACCCGACAGCACTCTACAAGACCCTTAGCAACACAACGGAACCTCACTAAAACCCTATGGGCTCCTACAGAACACTGCAGGTGCCTACGGAACCCTACAGACCCCTACGGAACCCTACAGACACCTGCAGGCACTTACGGAACCCTGCAGGCCCCTACGGAACCCTACAGGTCCATACAGAACCCCACAGGGCCCTACGGAACTTTACCAGCCACTACGGAACTCTACGGGTCCCTACGGAACCCTGCAGAACCCTCCGGAACCTTACAGAATCCCACAGACTCCTACAGACTTCTGCGGGCACTTACACAACCCTACAGGTCCCTACGGAAATCTACGGGACTCTATGGGCCCCTAGGGAACCCTATAGATTTCGATGGAACCCTACCAGCCCCTCTGGAACCCTACAGAATACTCCAGGACCCGACAGCACTCTACAAGACCCTTAGCAACACAACGGAACCTCACTAAAACCCTATGGGCTCCTACAGAACACTGCAGGTGCCTACGGAACCCTACAGACCCCTACAGAACCCTACAGACACCTGCGGGCACTTACGGAACCCTGCAGGCCCCTACGGAACCCTACAGGTCCATACAGAACCCCACAGGGCCCTACGGAACTTTACCAGCCACTACGGAACTCTACGGGTCCCTACGGAACCCTCCGGAACCTTACAGAATCCCACAGACTCCTACAGACTTCTGCGGGCACTTACACAACCCTACAGGTCCCTACGGAAATCTACGGGACTCTATGGGCCCCTAGGGAACCCTTCAGATTTCGATGGAACCCTACCAGCCCCTCTGGAACCCTACAGAATACTCCAGGACCCGACAGCACTCTACAAGACCCTTAGCAACACAACGGAACCTCACTAAAACCCTATGGGCTCCTACAGAACACTGCAGGTGCCTACGGAACCCTACAGACACCTGCGGGCACTTACGGAACCCTGCAGGCCCCTACGGAACCCTACAGGTCCATACAGAACCCCACAGGGCCCTACGGAACTTTACCAGCCACTACGGAACTCTACGGGTCCCTACGGAACCCTGCAGAACCCTCCGGAACCTTACAGAATCCCACAGACTCCTGCGGGCACTTACACAACCCTACAGGTCCCTACGGAAATCTACGGGACTCTATGGGCCCCTAGGGAACCCTATAGATTTCGATGGAACCCTACCAGCCCCTCTGGAACCCTACAGAATACTCCAGGACCCAACAGCACTCTACAAGACCCTTAGCAACACAACGGAACCTCACTAAAACCCTATGGGCTCCTACAGAACACTGCAGGCGCCTACGGAACCCTACAGACCCCTACTGAATACTACCAGCCACTACAGAAAAATATGGCCCCTACGGAACTCTACGGAACCTGACAGAAACACTGTGGGCCCCTACAGGCCCTTGCGGGCACTTGCAGAACTCTGCAGGAACCCACGGAACTTTATGGAACCCTACCAGCCCCTACGGAAGCCTAAAGACCCTTGCAGGAAGTTACGGAACGGTACAGGGCCCTAGGGAACTTTACCAGCCACTACGGAACTCTACGGGCCCCTACGGAACCCTGCAGAACCCTCCAGAACCTTACAGAATCCCACGGATTCCTATAGACTCCTGCGGGCACTTACTCAACCCTAGAGGACCCTACGGAACACTACTGGCTCCTGCGGTACTCCAGAGGCCTCTAGGGAACCTACGAAGCCCTAGGGAACCCTATGGATCCTTACGGAACAGTACGGGCCCCTTCAGACCTCTGCGGGCGCTTATGGAAACCTACAGGACCCTACGGAACTGTACGAGACTCTACAGGCCCCTAGGGAACACCACAGGCCCCTACGGAACCCTACACAACCCTCCGGAAACATATGGCACCCTACAAGCTCCTACCAACCCCTGCGGGCACTTACACAACCCTACAGGTCCCTACGGAAATCTACGGGACTCTACGGGCCCCTAGGGAACCCTATAGATTTCGACGGAACCCTACGAGGCCCTCTGGAACCCTACAGAATTCTCCAGGACCCGACAGCACTCTACAAGACCCTTAGCAACACAACGGAACCTCACTAAAACCCTATGGGCTCCTACAGAACACTGCAGGCGCCTACGGAACCCTACAGACCCCTACAGAATACTACCAGCCACTACAGAAAAATATGGCCCCTACGGAACTCTACGGAACCTGACAGAAACACTGTGGGCCCCTACAGGCCCTTGCGGGCACTTGCAGAACTCTGCAGGAACCCACGGAACTTTATGGAACCCTACCAGCCCCTACGGAAGCCTAAAGACCCTTGCAGGCAGTTACGGAACGGTACAGGGCCCTAGGGAACTTTACCAGCCACTACGGAACTCTACGGGCCCCTACGGAACCCTGCAGAACCCTCCAGAACCTTACAGAATCCCACGGATTCCTATAGACTCCTGCGGGCACTTACTCAACCCTAGAGGACCCTACGGAACACTACTGGCTCCTGCGGTACTCCAGAGGCCTCTAGGGAACCTACGAAGCCCTAGGGAACCCTATGGATCCTTACGGAACAGTACGGGCCCCTTCAGACCTCTGCGGGCGCTTATGGAAACCTACAGGACCCTACGGAACTGTACGAGACTCTACAGGCCCCTAGGGAACACCACAGGCCCCTACGGAACCCTACACAACCCTCCGGAAACATATGGCACCCTACAAGCTCCTACCAACCCCTGCGGGCACTTACACAACCCTACAGGTCCCTACGGAAATCTACGGGACTCTACGGGCCCCTAGGGAACCCTATAGATTTCGACGGAACCCTACGAGGCCCTCTGGAACCCTACAGAATTCTCCAGGACCCGACAGCACTCTACAAGACCCTTAGCAACACAACGGAACCTCACTAAAACCCTATGGGCTCCTACAGAACACTGCAGGCGCCTACGGAACCCTACAGACCCCTACAGAATACTACCAGCCACTACAGAAAAATATGGCCCCTACGGAACTCTACGGAACCTGACAGAAACACTGTGGGCCCCTACAGGCCCTTGCGGGCACTTGCAGAACTCTGCAGGAACCCACGGAACTTTATGGAACCCTACCAGCCCCTACGGAAGCCTAAAGACCCTTGCAGGCAGTTACGGAACGGTACAGGGCCCTAGGGAACTTTACCAGCCACTACGGAACTCTACGGGCCCCTACGGAACCCTGCAGAACCCTCCAGAACCTTACAGAATCCCACGGATTCCTATAGACTCCTGCGGGCACTTACTCAACCCTAGAGGACCCTACGGAACACTACTGGCTCCTGCGGTACTCCAGAGGCCTCTGGGGAACCTACGAAGCTCTAGGGAACCCTATGGATCCTTACGGAACAGTACGGGCCCCTTCAGACCTCTGCGGGCGCTTATGGAAACCTACAGGACCCTACGGAACTGTACGAGACTCTACAGGCCCCTAGGGAACACCACAGGCCCCTACGGAACCCTACACAACCCTCCGGAAACATATGGCACCCTACAAGCTCCTACCAACCCCTGCGGGCACTTACACAACCCTACAGGCCCCTACGGAAATCTACGGGACTCTACGGGCCCCTAGGGAACCCTTCAGATTTCGACGGAACCCTACCAGCCCCTCTGGAACCCTACAGAATACTCCAGGACCCGACAGCACTCTACAAGACCCTTAGCAACACAACGGAACCTCACTAAAACCCTATGGGCTCCTACAGAACACTGCAGGTGCCTACGGAACCCTACAGACCCCTACAGAACCCTACAGACACCTGCGGGCACTTACGGAACCCTGCAGGCCCCTACGGAACCCTACAGGTCCATACAGAACCCCACAGGGCCCTACGGAACTTTACCAGCCACTACGGAACTCTACGGGTCCCTACGGAACCCTCCGGAACCTTACAGAATCCCACAGACTCCTACAGACTTCTGCGGGCACTTACACAACCCTACAGGTCCCTACGGAAATCTACGGGACTCTATGGGCCCCTAGGGAACCCTTCAGATTTCGATGGAACCCTACCAGCCCCTCTGGAACCCTACAGAATACTCCAGGACCCGACAGCACTCTACAAGACCCTTAGCAACACAACGGAACCTCACTAAAACCCTATGGGCTCCTACAGAACACTGCAGGTGCCTACGGAACCCTACAGACACCTGCGGGCACTTACGGAACCCTGCAGGCCCCTACGGAACCCTACAGGTCCATACAGAACCCCACAGGGCCCTACGGAACTTTACCAGCCACTACGGAACTCTACGGGTCCCTACGGAACCCTGCAGAACCCTCCGGAACCTTACAGAATCCCACAGACTCCTGCGGGCACTTACACAACCCTACAGGTCCCTACGGAAATCTACGGGACTCTATGGGCCCCTAGGGAACCCTATAGATTTCGATGGAACCCTACCAGCCCCTCTGGAACCCTACAGAATACTCCAGGACCCAACAGCACTCTACAAGACCCTTAGCAACACAACGGAACCTCACTAAAACCCTATGGGCTCCTACAGAACACTGCAGGCGCCTACGGAACCCTACAGACCCCTACTGAATACTACCAGCCACTACAGAAAAATATGGCCCCTACGGAACTCTACGGAACCTGACAGAAACACTGTGGGCCCCTACAGGCCCTTGCGGGCACTTGCAGAACTCTGCAGGAACCCACGGAACTTTATGGAACCCTACCAGCCCCTACGGAAGCCTAAAGACCCTTGCAGGAAGTTACGGAACGGTACAGGGCCCTAGGGAACTTTACCAGCCACTACGGAACTCTACGGGCCCCTACGGAACCCTGCAGAACCCTCCAGAACCTTACAGAATCCCACGGATTCCTATAGACTCCTGCGGGCACTTACTCAACCCTAGAGGACCCTACGGAACACTACTGGCTCCTGCGGTACTCCAGAGGCCTCTAGGGAACCTACGAAGCCCTAGGGAACCCTATGGATCCTTACGGAACAGTACGGGCCCCTTCAGACCTCTGCGGGCGCTTATGGAAACCTACAGGACCCTACGGAACTGTACGAGACTCTACAGGCCCCTAGGGAACACCACAGGCCCCTACGGAACCCTACACAACCCTCCGGAAACATATGGCACCCTACAAGCTCCTACCAACCCCTGCGGGCACTTACACAACCCTACAGGTCCCTACGGAAATCTACGGGACTCTACGGGCCCCTAGGGAACCCTATAGATTTCGACGGAACCCTACGAGGCCCTCTGGAACCCTACAGAATTCTCCAGGACCCGACAGCACTCTACAAGACCCTTAGCAACACAACGGAACCTCACTAAAACCCTATGGGCTCCTACAGAACACTGCAGGCGCCTACGGAACCCTACAGACCCCTACAGAATACTACCAGCCACTACAGAAAAATATGGCCCCTACGGAACTCTACGGAACCTGACAGAAACACTGTGGGCCCCTACAGGCCCTTGCGGGCACTTGCAGAACTCTGCAGGAACCCACGGAACTTTATGGAACCCTACCAGCCCCTACGGAAGCCTAAAGACCCTTGCAGGCAGTTACGGAACGGTACAGGGCCCTAGGGAACTTTACCAGCCACTACGGAACTCTACGGGCCCCTACGGAACCCTGCAGAACCCTCCAGAACCTTACAGAATCCCACGGATTCCTATAGACTCCTGCGGGCACTTACTCAACCCTAGAGGACCCTACGGAACACTACTGGCTCCTGCGGTACTCCAGAGGCCTCTGGGGAACCTACGAAGCTCTAGGGAACCCTATGGATCCTTACGGAACAGTACGGGCCCCTTCAGACCTCTGCGGGCGCTTATGGAAACCTACAGGACCCTACGGAACTGTACGAGACTCTACAGGCCCCTAGGGAACACCACAGGCCCCTACGGAACCCTACACAACCCTCCGGAAACATATGGCACCCTACAAGCTCCTACCAACCCCTGCGGGCACTTACACAACCCTACAGGCCCCTACGGAAATCTACGGGACTCTACGGGCCCCTAGGGAACCCTTCAGATTTCGACGGAACCCTACCAGCCCCTCTGGAACCCTACAGAATACTCCAGGACCCGACAGCACTCTACAAGACCCTTAGCAACACAACGGAACCTCACTAAAACCCTATGGGCTCCTACAGAACACTGCAGGTGCCTACGGAACCCTACAGACCCCTACGGAACCCTACAGACACCTGCGGGCACTTACGGAACCCTGCAGGCCCCTACGGAACCCTACAGGTCCATACAGAACCCCACAGGGCCCTACGGAACTTTACCAGCCACTACGGAACTCTACGGGTCCCTACGGAACCCTGCAGAACCCTCCGGAACCTTACAGAATCCCACAGACTCCTACAGACTTCTGCGGGCACTTACACAACCCTACAGGTCCCTACGGAAATCTACGGGACTCTATGGGCCCCTAGGGAACCCTTCAGATTTCGACAGAACCCTACGAGGCCCCTCTGGAACCCTACAGAATACTCCAGGACCCGACAGCACTCTACAAGACCCTTAGCAACACAACGGAACCTCACTAAAACCCTATGGGCTCCTACAGAACACTGCAGGCGCCTACGGAACCCTACAGACCCCTACAGAATACTACCAGCCACTACAGAAAAATATGGCCCCTACGGAACTCTACGGAACCTGACAGAAACACTGTGGGCCCCTACAGGCCCTTGCGGGCACTTGCAGAACTCTGCAGGAACCCACGGAACTTTATGGAACCCTACCAGCCCCTACGGAAGCCTAAAGACCCTTGCAGGCAGTTACGGAACGGTACAGGGCCCTAGGGAACTTTACCAGCCACTACGGAACTCTACGGGCCCCTACGGAACCCTGCAGAACCCTCCAGAACCTTACAGAATCCCACGGATTCCTACAGACTCCTGCGGGCACTTACTCAACCCTAGAGGACCCTACGGAACACTACTGGCTCCTGTGGTACTCCAGAGGCCTCTAGGGAACCTACGAAGCTCTAGGGAACCCTATGGATCCTTACGGAACAGTACGGGCCCCTTCAGACCTCTGCGGGCGCTTATGGAAACCTACAGGACCCTACGGAACTGTACGAGACTCTACAGGCCCCTAGGGAACACCACAGGCCCCTACGGAACCCTACACAACCCTCCGGAAACATATGGCACCCTACAAGCTCCTACCAACCCCTGCGGGCACTTACACAACCCCACAGGCCCCTACGGAAATCTACGGGACTCTACGGGCCCCTAGGGAACCCTTCAGATTTCGACGGAACCCTACCAGCCCCTCTGGAACCCTACAGAATACTCCAGGACCCGACAGCACTCTACAAGACCCTTAGCAACACAACGGAACCTCACTAAAACCCTATGGGCTCCTACAGAACACTGCAGGTGCCTACGGAACCCTACAGACCCCTACGGAACCCTACAGACACCTGCAGGCACTTACGGAACACTGCAGGCCCCTACGGAACCCTACAGGTCCATACAGAACCCCACAGGGCCCTACGGAACTTTACCAGTCACTACGGAACTCTACGGGTCCCTACGGAACCCTGCAGAACCCTCCAGAACCTTACAGAATCCCACAGACTCCTACAGACTTCTGCGGGCACTTACACAACCCTACAGGTCCCTACGGAAATCTACGGGACTCTCTGGGCCCCTAGGGAACCCTATAGATTTCGACGGAACCCTACGAGGCCCTCTGGAACCCTACAGAATACTCCAGGACCCGACAGCACTCTACAAGACCCTTAGCAACACAACGGAACCTCACTAAAACCCTATGGGCTCCTACAGAACACTGCAGGTGCCTACGGAACCCTACAGACCCCTACGGAACCCTACAGACACCTGCGGGCACTTACGGAACCCTGCAGGCCCCTACGGAACCCTACAGGTCCATACAGAACCCCACAGGGCCCTACGGAACTTTACCAGCCACTACGGAACTCTACGGGTCCCTACGGAACCCTGCAGAACCCTCCGGAACCTTACAGAATCCCACAGACTCCTGCGGGCACTTACACAACCCTACAGGTCCCTACGGAAATCTACGGGACTCTATGGGCCCCTAGGGAACCCTATAGATTTCGATGGAACCCTACGAGGCCCTCTGGAACCCTACAGAATACTCCAGGACCCGACAGCACTCTACAAGACCCTTAGCAACACAACGGAACCTCACTAAAACCCTATGGGCTCCTACAGAACACTGCAGGCGCCTACGGAACCCTACAGACCCCTACTGAATACTACCAGCCACTACAGAAAAATATGGCCCCTACGGAACTCTACGGAACCTGACAGAAACACTGTGGGCCCCTACAGGCCCTTGCGGGCACTTGCAGAACTCTGCAGGAACCCACGGAACTTTATGGAACCCTACCAGCCCCTACGGAAGCCTAAAGACCCTTGCAGGCAGTTACGGAACGGTACAGGGCCCTAGGGAACTTTACCAGCCACTACGGAACTCTACGGGCCCCTACGGAACCCTGCAGAACCCTCCAGAACCTTACAGAATCCCACGGATTCCTATAGACTCCTGCGGGCACTTACTCAACCCTAGAGGACCCTACGGAACACTACTGGCTCCTGCGGTACTCCAGAGGCCTCTAGGGAACCTACGAAGCCCTAGGGAACCCTATGGATCCTTACGGAACAGTACGGGCCCCTTCAGACCTCTGCGGGCGCTTATGGAAACCTACAGGACCCTACGGAACTGTACGAGACTCTACAGGCCCCTAGGGAACACCACAGGCCCCTACGGAACCCTACACAATCCTCCGGAAACATATGGCACCCTACAAGCTCCTACCAACCCCTGCGGGCACTTACACAACCCTACAGGTCCCTACGGAAATCTACGGGACTCTACGGGCCCCTAGGGAACCCTTCAGATTTCGACGGAACCCTACCAGGCCCTCTGGAACCCTACAGAATACTCCAGGACCCGACAGCACTCTACAAGACCCTTAGCAACACAACGGAACCTCACTAAAACCCTATGGGCTCCTACAGAACACTGCAGGTGCCTACGGAACCCTACAGACCCCTACGGAACCCTACAGACACCTGCGGGCACTTACGGAACCCTGCAGGCCCCTACGGAACCCTACAGGTCCATACAGAACCCCACAGGGCCCTACGGAACTTTACCAGCCACTACGGAACTCTACGGGTCCCTACGGAACCCTGCAGAACCCTCCGGAACCTTACAGAATCCCACAGACTCCTACAGACTTCTGCGGGCACTTACACAACCCTACAGGTCCCTACGGAAATCTACGGGACTCTATGGGCCCCTAGGGAACCCTTCAGATTTCGACAGAACCCTACGAGGCCCCTCTGGAACCCTACAGAATACTCCAGGACCCGACAGCACTCTACAAGACCCTTAGCAACACAACGGAACCTCACTAAAACCCTATGGGCTCCTACAGAACACTGCAGGCGCCTACGGAACCCTACAGACCCCTACAGAATACTACCAGCCACTACAGAAAAATATGGCCCCTACGGAACTCTACGGAACCTGACAGAAACACTGTGGGCCCCTACAGGCCCTTGCGGGCACTTGCAGAACTCTGCAGGAACCCACGGAACTTTATGGAACCCTACCAGCCCCTACGGAAGCCTAAAGACCCTTGCAGGCAGTTACGGAACGGTACAGGGCCCTAGGGAACTTTACCAGCCACTACGGAACTCTACGGGCCCCTACGGAACCCTGCAGAACCCTCCAGAACCTTACAGAATCCCACGGATTCCTACAGACTCCTGCGGGCACTTACTCAACCCTAGAGGACCCTACGGAACACTACTGGCTCCTGTGGTACTCCAGAGGCCTCTAGGGAACCTACGAAGCTCTAGGGAACCCTATGGATCCTTACGGAACAGTACGGGCCCCTTCAGACCTCTGCGGGCGCTTATGGAAACCTACAGGACCCTACGGAACTGTACGAGACTCTACAGGCCCCTAGGGAACACCACAGGCCCCTACGGAACCCTACACAACCCTCCGGAAACATATGGCACCCTACAAGCTCCTACCAACCCCTGCGGGCACTTACACAACCCCACAGGCCCCTACGGAAATCTACGGGACTCTACGGGCCCCTAGGGAACCCTTCAGATTTCGACGGAACCCTACCAGCCCCTCTGGAACCCTACAGAATACTCCAGGACCCGACAGCACTCTACAAGACCCTTAGCAACACAACGGAACCTCACTAAAACCCTATGGGCTCCTACAGAACACTGCAGGTGCCTACGGAACCCTACAGACCCCTACGGAACCCTACAGACACCTGCAGGCACTTACGGAACACTGCAGGCCCCTACGGAACCCTACAGGTCCATACAGAACCCCACAGGGCCCTACGGAACTTTACCAGTCACTACGGAACTCTACGGGTCCCTACGGAACCCTGCAGAACCCTCCAGAACCTTACAGAATCCCACAGACTCCTACAGACTTCTGCGGGCACTTACACAACCCTACAGGTCCCTACGGAAATCTACGGGACTCTCTGGGCCCCTAGGGAACCCTATAGATTTCGACGGAACCCTACGAGGCCCTCTGGAACCCTACAGAATACTCCAGGACCCGACAGCACTCTACAAGACCCTTAGCAACACAACGGAACCTCACTAAAACCCTATGGGCTCCTACAGAACACTGCAGGTGCCTACGGAACCCTACAGACCCCTACGGAACCCTACAGACACCTGCGGGCACTTACGGAACCCTGCAGGCCCCTACGGAACCCTACAGGTCCATACAGAACCCCACAGGGCCCTACGGAACTTTACCAGCCACTACGGAACTCTACGGGTCCCTACGGAACCCTGCAGAACCCTCCGGAACCTTACAGAATCCCACAGACTCCTGCGGGCACTTACACAACCCTACAGGTCCCTACGGAAATCTACGGGACTCTATGGGCCCCTAGGGAACCCTTCAGATTTCGATGGAACCCTACCAGCCCCTCTGGAACCCTACAGAATACTCCAGGACCCGACAGCACTCTACAAGACCCTTAGCAACACAACGGAACCTCACTAAAACCCTATGGGCTCCTACAGAACACTGCAGGCGCCTACGGAACCCTACAGACCCCTACTGAATACTACCAGCCACTACAGAAAAATATGGCCCCTACGGAACTCTACGGAACCTGACAGAAACACTGTGGGCCCCTACAGGCCCTTGCGGGCACTTGCAGAACTCTGCAGGAACCCACGGAACTTTATGGAACCCTACCAGCCCCTACGGAAGCCTAAAGACCCTTGCAGGCAGTTACGGAACGGTACAGGGCCCTAGGGAACTTTACCAGCCACTACGGAACTCTACGGGCCCCTACGGAACCCTGCAGAACCCTCCAGAACCTTACAGAATCCCACGGATTCCTATAGACTCCTGCGGGCACTTACTCAACCCTAGAGGACCCTACGGAACACTACTGGCTCCTGCGGTACTCCAGAGGCCTCTAGGGAACCTACGAAGCCCTAGGGAACCTATGGATCCTTACGGAACAGTACGGGCCCCTCAGACCTCTGCGGGCGCTTTATGGAAACCTACAGGACCTACGGAACTGTACGAGACTCTACAGGCCCCTAGGGAACACCACAGGCCCCTACGGAAACCCTACACAATCCTCCGGAAACATATGGCACCCTACAAGCTCCTACCAACCCCTGCGGGCACTTACACAACCCTACAGGTCCCTACGGAAATCTACGGGACTCTACGGGCCCCTAGGGAACCCTTCAGATTTCGACGGAACCCTACCAGGCCCTCTGGAACCCTACAGAATACTCCAGGACCCGACAGCACTCTACAAGACCCTTAGCAACACAACGGAACCTCACTAAAACCCTATGGGCTCCTACAGAACACTGCAGGTGCCTACGGAACCCTACAGACCCCTACGGAACCCTACAGACACCTGCGGGCACTTACGGAACCCTGCAGGCCCCTACGGAACCCTACAGGTCCATACAGAACCCCACAGGGCCCTACGGAACTTTACCAGCCACTACGGAACTCTACGGGTCCCTACGGAACCCTGCAGAACCCTCCGGAACCTTACAGAATCCCACAGACTCCTACAGACTTCTGCGGGCACTTACTCAACCCTAGAGGACCCTACGGAACACTACTGGCTCCTGCGGTACTCCAGAGGCCTCTAGGGAACCTACGAAGCTCTAGGGAACCCTATGGATCCTTACGGAACAGTACGGGCCCCTTCAGACCTCTGCGGGCGCTTATGGAAACCTACAGGACCCTACGGAACTGTACGAGACTCTACAGGCCCCTAGGGAACACCACAGGCCCCTACGGAACCCTACACAACCCTCCGGAAACATATGGCACCCTACAAGCTCCTACCAACCCCTGCGGGCACTTACACAACCCTACAGGCCCCTACGGAAATCTACGGGACTCTACGGGCCCCTAGGGAACCCTTCAGATTTCGACGGAACCCTACCAGCCCCTCTGGAACCCTACAGAATACTCCAGGACCCGACAGCACTCTACAAGACCCTTAGCAACACAACGGAACCTCACTAAAACCCTATGGGCTCCTACAGAACACTGCAGGTGCCTACGGAACCCTACAGACCCCTACGGAACCCTACAGACACCTGCGGGCACTTACGGAACCCTGCAGGCCCCTACGGAACCCTACAGGTCCATACAGAACCCCACAGGGCCCTACGGAACTTTACCAGCCACTACGGAACTCTACGGGTCCCTACGGAACCCTGCAGAACCCTCCGGAACCTTACAGAATCCCACAGACTCCTACAGACTTCTGCGGGCACTTACACAACCCTACAGGTCCCTACGGAAATCTACGGGACTCTATGGGCCCCTAGGGAACCCTTCAGATTTCGACAGAACCCTACGAGGCCCCTCTGGAACCCTACAGAATACTCCAGGACCCGACAGCACTCTACAAGACCCTTAGCAACACAACGGAACCTCACTAAAACCCTATGGGCTCCTACAGAACACTGCAGGCGCCTACGGAACCCTACAGACCCCTACAGAATACTACCAGCCACTACAGAAAAATATGGCCCCTACGGAACTCTACGGAACCTGACAGAAACACTGTGGGCCCCTACAGGCCCTTGCGGGCACTTGCAGAACTCTGCAGGAACCCACGGAACTTTATGGAACCCTACCAGCCCCTACGGAAGCCTAAAGACCCTTGCAGGCAGTTACGGAACGGTACAGGGCCCTAGGGAACTTTACCAGCCACTACGGAACTCTACGGGCCCCTACGGAACCCTGCAGAACCCTCCAGAACCTTACAGAATCCCACGGATTCCTACAGACTCCTGCGGGCACTTACTCAACCCTAGAGGACCCTACGGAACACTACTGGCTCCTGTGGTACTCCAGAGGCCTCTAGGGAACCTACGAAGCTCTAGGGAACCCTATGGATCCTTACGGAACAGTACGGGCCCCTTCAGACCTCTGCGGGCGCTTATGGAAACCTACAGGACCCTACGGAACTGTACGAGACTCTACAGGCCCCTAGGGAACACCACAGGCCCCTACGGAACCCTACACAACCCTCCGGAAACATATGGCACCCTACAAGCTCCTACCAACCCCTGCGGGCACTTACACAACCCCACAGGCCCCTACGGAAATCTACGGGACTCTACGGGCCCCTAGGGAACCCTTCAGATTTCGACGGAACCCTACCAGCCCCTCTGGAACCCTACAGAATACTCCAGGACCCGACAGCACTCTACAAGACCCTTAGCAACACAACGGAACCTCACTAAAACCCTATGGGCTCCTACAGAACACTGCAGGTGCCTACGGAACCCTACAGACCCCTACGGAACCCTACAGACACCTGCGGGCACTTACGGAACCCTGCAGGCCCCTACGGAACCCTACAGGTCCATACAGAACCCCACAGGGCCCTACGGAACTTTACCAGCCACTACGGAACTCTACGGGTCCCTACGGAACCCTGCAGAACCCTCCGGAACCTTACAGAATCCCACAGACTCCTACAGACTTCTGCGGGCACTTACTCAACCCTAGAGGACCCTACGGAACACTACTGGCTCCTGCGGTACTCCAGAGGCCTCTAGGGAACCTACGAAGCTCTAGGGAACCCTATGGATCCTTACGGAACAGTACGGGCCCCTTCAGACCTCTGCGGGCGCTTATGGAAACCTACAGGACCCTACGGAACTGTACGAGACTCTACAGGCCCCTAGGGAACACCACAGGCCCCTACGGAACCCTACACAACCCTCCGGAAACATATGGCACCCTACAAGCTCCTACCAACCCCTGCGGGCACTTACACAACCCTACAGGCCCCTACGGAAATCTACGGGACTCTACGGGCCCCTAGGGAACCCTTCAGATTTCGACGGAACCCTACCAGCCCCTCTGGAACCCTACAGAATACTCCAGGACCCGACAGCACTCTACAAGACCCTTAGCAACACAACGGAACCTCACTAAAACCCTATGGGCTCCTACAGAACACTGCAGGTGCCTACGGAACCCTACAGACCCCTACGGAACCCTACAGACACCTGCGGGCACTTACGGAACCCTGCAGGCCCCTACGGAACCCTACAGGTCCATACAGAACCCCACAGGGCCCTACGGAACTTTACCAGCCACTACGGAACTCTACGGGTCCCTACGGAACCCTGCAGAACCCTCCGGAACCTTACAGAATCCCACAGACTCCTACAGACTTCTGCGGGCACTTACACAACCCTACAGGTCCCTACGGAAATCTACGGGACTCTATGGGCCCCTAGGGAACCCTTCAGATTTCGACAGAACCCTACGAGGCCCCTCTGGAACCCTACAGAATACTCCAGGACCCGACAGCACTCTACAAGACCCTTAGCAACACAACGGAACCTCACTAAAACCCTATGGGCTCCTACAGAACACTGCAGGCGCCTACGGAACCCTACAGACCCCTACAGAATACTACCAGCCACTACAGAAAAATATGGCCCCTACGGAACTCTACGGAACCTGACAGAAACACTGTGGGCCCCTACAGGCCCTTGCGGGCACTTGCAGAACTCTGCAGGAACCCACGGAACTTTATGGAACCCTACCAGCCCCTACGGAAGCCTAAAGACCCTTGCAGGCAGTTACGGAACGGTACAGGGCCCTAGGGAACTTTACCAGCCACTACGGAACTCTACGGGCCCCTACGGAACCCTGCAGAACCCTCCAGAACCTTACAGAATCCCACGGATTCCTACAGACTCCTGCGGGCACTTACTCAACCCTAGAGGACCCTACGGAACACTACTGGCTCCTGTGGTACTCCAGAGGCCTCTAGGGAACCTACGAAGCTCTAGGGAACCCTATGGATCCTTACGGAACAGTACGGGCCCCTTCAGACCTCTGCGGGCGCTTATGGAAACCTACAGGACCCTACGGAACTGTACGAGACTCTACAGGCCCCTAGGGAACACCACAGGCCCCTACGGAACCCTACACAACCCTCCGGAAACATATGGCACCCTACAAGCTCCTACCAACCCCTGCGGGCACTTACACAACCCCACAGGCCCCTACGGAAATCTACGGGACTCTACGGGCCCCTAGGGAACCCTTCAGATTTCGACGGAACCCTACCAGCCCCTCTGGAACCCTACAGAATACTCCAGGACCCGACAGCACTCTACAAGACCCTTAGCAACACAACGGAACCTCACTAAAACCCTATGGGCTCCTACAGAACACTGCAGGTGCCTACGGAACCCTACAGACCCCTACGGAACCCTACAGACACCTGCGGGCACTTACGGAACCCTGCAGGCCCCTACGGAACCCTACAGGTCCATACAGAACCCCACAGGGCCCTACGGAACTTTACCAGCCACTACGGAACTCTACGGGTCCCTACGGAACCCTGCAGAACCCTCCGGAACCTTACAGAATCCCACAGACTCCTACAGACTTCTGCGGGCACTTACTCAACCCTAGAGGACCCTACGGAACACTACTGGCTCCTGCGGTACTCCAGAGGCCTCTAGGGAACCTACGAAGCTCTAGGGAACCCTATGGATCCTTACGGAACAGTACGGGCCCCTTCAGACCTCTGCGGGCGCTTATGGAAACCTACAGGACCCTACGGAACTGTACGAGACTCTACAGGCCCCTAGGGAACACCACAGGCCCCTACGGAACCCTACACAACCCTCCGGAAACATATGGCACCCTACAAGCTCCTACCAACCCCTGCGGGCACTTACACAACCCTACAGGCCCCTACGGAAATCTACGGGACTCTACGGGCCCCTAGGGAACCCTTCAGATTTCGACGGAACCCTACCAGCCCCTCTGGAACCCTACAGAATACTCCAGGACCCGACAGCACTCTACAAGACCCTTAGCAACACAACGGAACCTCACTAAAACCCTATGGGCTCCTACAGAACACTGCAGGTGCCTACGGAACCCTACAGACCCCTACGGAACCCTACAGACACCTGCGGGCACTTACGGAACCCTGCAGGCCCCTACGGAACCCTACAGGTCCATACAGAACCCCACAGGGCCCTACGGAACTTTACCAGCCACTACGGAACTCTACGGGTCCCTACGGAACCCTGCAGAACCCTCCGGAACCTTACAGAATCCCACAGACTCCTACAGACTTCTGTGGGCACTTACACAACCCTACAGGTCCCTACGGAAATCTACGGGACTCTATGGGCCCCTAGGGAACCCTTCAGATTTCGACAGAACCCTACGAGGCCCCTCTGGAACCCTACAGAATACTCCAGGACCCGACAGCACTCTACAAGACCCTTAGCAACACAACGGAACCTCACTAAAACCCTATGGGCTCCTACAGAACACTGCAGGCGCCTACGGAACCCTACAGACCCCTACAGAATACTACCAGCCACTACAGAAAAATATGGCCCCTACGGAACTCTACGGAACCTGACAGAAACACTGTGGGCCCCTACAGGCCCTTGCGGGCACTTGCAGAACTCTGCAGGAACCCACGGAACTTTATGGAACCCTACCAGCCCCTACGGAAGCCTAAAGACCCTTGCAGGCAGTTACGGAACGGTACAGGGCCCTAGGGAACTTTACCAGCCACTACGGAACTCTACGGGCCCCTACGGAACCCTGCAGAACCCTCCAGAACCTTACAGAATCCCACGGATTCCTACAGACTCCTGCGGGCACTTACTCAACCCTAGAGGACCCTACGGAACACTACTGGCTCCTGCGGTACTCCAGAGGCCTCTGGGGAACCTACGAAGCTCTAGGGAACCCTATGGATCCTTACGGAACAGTACGGGCCCCTTCAGACCTCTGCGGGCGCTTATGGAAACCTACAGGACCCTACGGAACTGTACGAGACTCTACAGGCCCCTAGGGAACACCACAGGCCCCTACGGAACCCTACACAACCCTCCGGAAACATATGGCACCCTACAAGCTCCTACCAACCCCTGCGGGCACTTACACAACCCCACAGGCCCCTACGGAAATCTACGGGACTCTACGGGCCCCTAGGGAACCCTTCAGATTTCGACGGAACCCTACCAGCCCCTCTGGAACCCTACAGAATACTCCAGGACCCGACAGCACTCTACAAGACCCTTAGCAACACAACGGAACCTCACTAAAACCCTATGGGCTCCTACAGAACACTGCAGGTGCCTACGGAACCCTACAGACCCCTACGGAACCCTACAGACACCTGCAGGCACTTACGGAACACTGCAGGCCCCTACGGAACCCTACAGGTCCATACAGAACCCCACAGGGCCCTACGGAACTTTACCAGTCACTACGGAACTCTACGGGTCCCTACGGAACCCTGCAGAACCCTCCAGAACCTTACAGAATCCCACAGACTCCTACAGACTTCTGCGGGCACTTACACAACCCTACAGGTCCCTACGGAAATCTACGGGACTCTATGGGCCCCTAGGGAACCCTATAGATTTCGACGGAACCCTACGAGGCCCTCTGGAACCCTACAGAATACTCCAGGACCCGACAGCACTCTACAAGACCCTTAGCAACACAACGGAACCTCACTAAAACCCTATGGGCTCCTACAGAACACTGCAGGTGCCTACGGAACCCTACAGACCCCTACGGAACCCTACAGACACCTGCGGGCACTTACGGAACCCTGCAGGCCCCTACGGAACCCTACAGGTCCATACAGAACCCCACAGGGCCCTACGGAACTTTACCAGCCACTACGGAACTCTACGGGTCCCTACGGAACCCTGCAGAACCCTCCGGAACCTTACAGAATCCCACAGACTCCTGCGGGCACTTACACAACCCTACAGGTCCCTACGGAAATCTACGGGACTCTATGGGCCCCTAGGGAACCCTATAGATTTCGATGGAACCCTACCAGCCCCTCTGGAACAGTACAGAATACTCCAGGACCCGACAGCACTCTACAAGACCCTTAGCAACACAACGGAACCTCACTAAAACCCTATGGGCTCCTACAGAACACTGCAGGCGCCTACGGAACCCTACAGACCCCTACTGAATACTACCAGCCACTACAGAAAAATATGGCCCCTACGGAACTCTACGGAACCTGACAGAAACACTGTGGGCCCCTACAGGCCCTTGCGGGCACTTGCAGAACTCTGCAGGAACCCACGGATCTTTATGGAACCCTACCAGCCCCTACGGAAGCCTAAAGACCCTTGCAGGCAGTTACGGAACGGTACAGGGCCCTAGGGAACTTTACCAGCCACTACGGAACTCTACGGGCCCCTACGGAACCCTGCAGAACCCTCCAGAACCTTACAGAATCCCACGGATTCCTACAGACTCCTGCGGGCACTTACTCAACCCTAGAGGACCCTACGGAACACTACTGGCTCCTGCGGTACTCCAGAGGCCTCTAGGGAACCTACGAAGCTCTAGGGAACCCTATGGATCCTTACGGAACAGTACGGGCCCCTTCAGACCTCTGCGGGCGCTTATGGAAACCTACAGGACCCTACGGAACTGTACGAGACTCTACAGGCCCCTAGGGAACACCACAGGCCCCTACGGAACCCTACACAACCCTCCGGAAACATATGGCACCCTACAAGCTCCTACCAACCCCTGCGGGCACTTACACAACCCTACAGGCCCCTACGGAAATCTACGGGACTCTACGGGCCCCTAGGGAACCCTTCAGATTTCGACGGAACCCTACCAGCCCCTCTGGAACCCTACAGAATACTCCAGGACCCGACAGCACTCTACAAGACCCTTAGCAACACAACGGAACCTCACTAAAACCCTATGGGCTCCTACAGAACACTGCAGGTGCCTACGGAACCCTACAGACCCCTACGGAACCCTACAGACACCTGCGGGCACTTACGGAACCCTGCAGGCCCCTACGGAACCCTACAGGTCCATACAGAACCCCACAGGGCCCTACGGAACTTTACCAGCCACTACGGAACTCTACGGGTCCCTACGGAACCCTGCAGAACCCTCCGGAACCTTACAGAATCCCACAGACTCCTACAGACTTCTGCGGGCACTTACTCAACCCTAGAGGACCCTACGGAACACTACTGGCTCCTGCGGTACTCCAGAGGCCTCTAGGGAACCTACGAAGCTCTAGGGAACCCTATGGATCCTTACGGAACAGTACGGGCCCCTTCAGACCTCTGCGGGCGCTTATGGAAACCTACAGGACCCTACGGAACTGTACGAGACTCTACAGGCCCCTAGGGAACACCACAGGCCCCTACGGAACCCTACACAACCCTCCGGAAACATATGGCACCCTACAAGCTCCTACCAACCCCTGCAGGCACTTACACAACCCTACAGGCCCCTACGGAAATCTACGGGATTCTACGGGCCCCTAGGGAACCCTATAGATTTCGATGGAACCCTACGAGGCCCTCTGGAACCCTACAGAATACTCCAGGACCCGACAGCACTCTACAAGACCCTTAGCAACACAACGGAACCTCACTAAAACCCTATGGGCTCCTACAGAACACTGCAGGTGCCTACGGAACCCTACAGACCCCTACGGAACCCTACAGACACCTGCAGGCACTTACGGAACACTGCAGGCCCCTACGGAACCCTACAGGTCCATACAGAACCCCACAGGGCCCTACGGAACTTTACCAGTCACTACGGAACTCTACGGGTCCCTACGGAACCCTGCAGAACCCTCCAGAACCTTACAGAATCCCACAGATTCCTACAGACTTCTGCGGGCACTTACACAACCCTACAGGTCCCTACGGAAATCTACGGGACTCTATGGGCCCCTAGGGAACCCTTCAGATTTCGATGGAACCCTACGAGGCCCTCTGGAACCCTACAGAATACTCCAGGACCCGACAGCACTCTACAAGACCCTTAGCAACACAACGGAACCTCACTAAAACCCTATGGGCTCCTACAGAACACTGCAGGTGCCTACGGAACCCTACAGACCCCTACGGAACCCTACAGACACCTGCGGGCACTTACGGAACCCTACAGGTCCCTACGGAAATCTACGGGACTCTATGGGCCCCTAGGGAACCCTATAGATTTCGACGGAACCCTACGAGGCCCTCTGGAACCCTACAGAATACTCCAGGACCCAACAGCACTCTACAAGACCCTTAGCAACACAACGGAACCTCACTAAAACCCTATGGGCTCCTACAGAACACTGCAGGCGCCTACGGAACCCTACAGACCCCTACAGAATACTACCAGCCACTACAGAAAAATATGGCCCCTACGGAACTCTACGGAACCTGACAGAAACACTGTGGGCCCCTACAGGCCCTTGCGGGCACTTGCAGAACTCTGCAGGAACCCACGGAACTTTATGGAACCCTACCAGCCCCTACGGAAGCCTAAAGACCATTGCAGGCAGTTACGGAACGGTACAGGGCCCTAGGGAACTTTACCAGCCACTACGGAACTCTACGGGCCCCTACGGAACCCTGCAGAACCCTCCAGAACCTTACAGAATCCCACGGATTCCTACAGACTCCTCCTAGGGAACTCAACCCTAGAGGACCCTACGGAACACTGCCAGCTCCTATGGAAGGAACCCTACGGGACCCTACAGAACACTACTGGCTCCTGCGGTAATCCAGAGGCCTCTAGGGAACCTACGAAGCTCTACGGAACCCTATGGATCCTTACGGAACAGCATGGGCCCCTTCAGACCTCTGCGGGTGCTTATGGAAACCTACGGGACCCTACGGAACTCTACGAGACTCTACAGGCCCCTACGGAACCCTACACAACCCTCCGGAAACATATGGCACCCTACAAGCTCCTACCAACCCCTGCGGGCACTTACATAACCCTACAGGTCCCTACGGAAATCTACGGGACTCTACGGGCCCCTAGGGAACCCTTCAGATTTCGACGGAACCCTACCAGCCCCTCTGGAACCCTACAGAATACTCCAGGACCCGACAGCACTCTACAAGACCCTTAGCAACACAACGGAACCTCACTAAAACCCTATGGGCTCCTACAGAACACTGCAGGTGCCTACGGAACCCTACAGACCCCTACGGAACCCTACAGACACCTGCGGGCACTTACGGAACCCTGCAGGCCCCTACGGAACCCTACAGGTCCATACAGAACCCCACAGGGCCCTACGGAACTTTACCAGCCACTACGGAACTCTACGGGTCCCTACAGAACCCTGCAGAACCCTCCGGAACCTTACAGAATCCCACAGACTCCTACAGACTTCTGCGGGCACTTACACAACCCTACAGGTCCCTACGGAAATCTACGGGACTCTACTGCCCCTAGGGAACCCTATAGATTTCGATGGAACCCTACGAGGCCCTCTGGAACCCTACAGAATACTCCAGGACCCGACAGCACTCTACAAGACCCTTAGCAACACAACGGAACCTCACTAAAACCCTATGGGCTCCTACAGAACACTGCAGGTGCCTACGGAACCCTACAGACCCCTACGGAACCCTACAGACACTTGCGGGCACTTACGGAACCCTACAGGTCCCTACGGAAATCTACGGGACTCTATGGGCCCCTAGGGAACCCTATAGATTTCGACGGAACCCTACGAGGCCCTCTGGAACCCTACAGAATACTCCAGGACCCGACAGCACTCTACAAGACCCTTAGCAACACAACGGAACCTCACTAAAACCCTATGGGCTCCTACAGAACACTGCAGGCGCCTACGGAACCCTACAGACCCCTACTGAATACTACCAGCCACTACAGAAAAATATGGCCCCTACGGAACTCTACGGAACCTGGCAGAAACACTGTGGGCCCCTACAGGCCCTTGCGGGCACTTGCAGAACTCTGCAGGAACCCACGGAACTTTATGGAACCCTACCAGCCCCTACGGAAGCCTAAAGACCCTTGCAGGCAGTTACGGAACGGTACAGGGCCCTAGGGAACTTTACCAGCCACTACGGAACTCTACGGGCCCCTACGGAACCCTGCAGAACCCTCCAGAACCTTACAGAATCCCATGGATTCCTACAGACTCCTGCGGGCACTTACTCAAGCCTAGAGGACCCTACGGAACACTACTGGCTCCTGCGGTACTCCAGAGGCCTCTAGGGAACCTACGAAGCTCTAGGGAACCCTATGGATCCTTACGGAACAGTACGGGCCCCTTCAGACCTCTGCGGGCGCTTATGGAAACCTACAGGACCCTACGGAACTGTACGAGACTCTACAGGCCCCTAGGGAACACCACAGGCCCCTACGGAACCCTACACAACCCTCCGGAAACATATGGCACCCTACAAGCTCCTACCAACCCCTGCGGGCACTTACACAACCCTACAGGCCCCTACGGAAATCTACGGGACTCTACGGGCCCCTAGGGAACCCTTCAGATTTCGACGGAACCCTACCAGCCCCTCTGGAACCCTACAGAATACTCCAGGACCCGACAGCACTCTACAAGACCCTTAGCAACACAACGGAACCTCACTAAAACCCTATGGGCTCCTACAGAACACTGCAGGTGCCTACGGAACCCTACAGACCCCTACGGAACCCTACAGACACCTGCGGGCACTTACGGAACCCTGCAGGCCCCTACGGAACCCTACAGGTCCATACAGAACCCCACAGGGCCCTACGGAACTTTACCAGCCACTACGGAACTCTACGGGTCCCTACGGAACCCTGCAGAACCCTCCAGAACCTTACAGAATCCCATGGATTCCTACAGACTCCTGCGGGCACTTACTCAACCCTAGAGGACCCTACGGAACACTACTGGCTCCTGCGGTACTCCAGAGGCCTCTAGGGAACCTACGAAGCTCTAGGGAACCCTATGGATCCTTACGGAACAGTACGGGCCCCTTCAGACCTCTGCGGGCGCTTATGGAAACCTACAGGACCCTACGGAACTGTACGAGACTCTACAGGCCCCTAGGGAACACCACAGGCCCCTACGGAACCCTACACAACCCTCCGGAAACATATGGCACCCTACAAGCTCCTACCAACCCCTGCGGGCACTTACACAACCCTACAGGCCCCTACGGAAATCTACGGGACTCTACGGGCCCCTAGGGAACCCTTCAGATTTCGACGGAACCCTACCAGCCCCTCTGGAACCCTACAGAATACTCCAGGACCCGACAGCACTCTACAAGACCCTTAGCAACACAACGGAACCTCACTAAAACCCTATGGGCTCCTACAGAACACTGCAGGTGCCTACGGAACCCTACAGACCCCTACGGAACCCTACAGACACCTGCGGGCACTTACGGAACCCTGCAGGCCCCTACGGAAGCCTACAGGTCCATACAGAACCCCACAGGGCCCTACGGAACTTTACCAGCCACTACGGAACTCTACGGGTCCCTACGGAACCCTGCAGAACCCTCCGGAACCTTACAGAATCCCACAGACTCCTACAGACTTCTGCGGGCACTTACAGAACCCTACAGGTCCCTACGGAAATCTACGGGACTCTCTGGGCCCCTAGGGAACCCTTCAGATTTCGACGGAACCCTACCAGCCCCTCTGGAACCCTACAGAATACTCCAGGACCCGACAGCACTCTACAAGACCCTTAGCAACACAACGGAACCTCACTAAAACCCTATGGGCTCCTACAGAACACTGCAGGCGCCTACGGAACCCTACAGACCCCTACAGAATACTACCAGCCACTACAGAAAAATATGGCCCCTACGGAACTCTACGGAACCTGACAGAAACACTGTGGGCCCCTACAGGCCCTTGCGGGCACTTGCAGAACTCTGCAGGAACCCACGGAACTTTATGGAACCCTACCAGCCCCTACGGAAGCCTAAAGACCCTTGCAGGCAGTTACGGAACGGTACAGGGCCCTAGGGAACTTTACCAGCCACTACGGAACTCTACGGGCCCCTACGGAACCCTGCAGAACCCTCCAGAACCTTACAGAATCCCACGGATTCCTACAGACTCCTGCGGGCACTTACTCAACCCTAGAGGACCCTACGGAACACTACTGGCTCCTGCGGTACTCCAGAGGCCTCTAGGGAACCTACAAAGCTCTACGGAACCCTATGGATCCTTACGGAACAGTACGGGCCCCTTCAGACCTCTGCGGGCGCTTATGGAAACCTACAGGACCCTACGGAACTGTACGAGACTCTACAGGCCCCTAGGGAACACCACAGGCCCCTACGGAACCCTACACAACCCTCCGGAAACATATGGCACCCTACAAGCTCCTACCAACCCCTGCGGGCACTTACATAACCCTACAGGCCCCTACGGAAATCTACGGGACTCTACGGGCCCCTAGGGAACCCTTCAGATTTCGACGGAACCCTACCAGCCCCTCTGGAACCCTACAGAATACTCCAGGACCCGACAGCACTCTACAAGACCCTTAGCAACACAACGGAACATCACTAAAACCCTATGGGCTCCTACAGAACACTGCAGGTGCCTACGGAACCCTACAGACCCCTACGGAACCCTACAGACACCTGCGGGCACTTACGGAACCCTACAGGTCCCTACGGAAATCTACGGGACTCTATGGGCCCCTAGGGAACCCTATAGATTTCGACGGAACCCTACGAGGCCCTCTGGAACCCTACAGAATACTCCAGGACCCGACAGCACTCTACAAGACCCTTAGCAACACAACGGAACCTCACTAAAACCCTATGGGCTCCTACAGAACACTGCAGGCGCCTACGGAACCCTACAGACCCCTACAGAATACTACCAGCCACTACAGAAAAATATGGCCCCTACGGAACTCTACGGAACCTGGCAGAAACACTGTGGGCCCCTACAGGCCCTTGCGGGCACTTGCAGAACTCTGCAGGAACCCACGGAACTTTATGGAACCCTACCAGCCCCTACGGAAGCCTAAAGACCCTTGCAGGCAGTTACGGAACGGTACAGGGCCCTAGGGAACTTTACCAGCCACTACGGAACTCTACGGGCCCCTACGGAACCCTGCAGAACCCTCCAGAACCTTACAGAATCCCACGGATTCCTACAGACTCCTGCGGGCACTTACTCAACCCTAGAGGACCCTACGGAACACTACTGGCTCCTGCGGTACTCCAGAGGCCTCTAGGGAACCTACGAAGCTCTAGGGAACCCTATGGATCCTTACGGAACAGTACGGGCCCCTTCAGACCTCTGCGGGCGCTTATGGAAACCTACAGGACCCTACGGAACTGTACGAGACTCTACAGGCCCCTAGGGAACACCACAGGCCCCTACGGAACCCTACACAACCCTCCGGAAACATATGGCACCCTACAAGCTCCTACCAACCCCTGCGGGCACTTACACAACCCCACAGGCCCCTACGGAAATCTACGGGACTCTACGGGCCCCTAGGGAACCCTTCAGATTTCGACGGAACCCTACCAGCCCCTCTGGAACCCTACAGAATACTCCAGGACCCGACAGCACTCTACAAGACCCTTAGCAACACAACGGAACCTCACTAAAACCCTATGGGCTCCTACAGAACACTGCAGGTGCCTACGGAACCCTACAGACCCCTACGGAACCCTACAGACACCTGCAGGCACTTACGGAACACTGCAGGCCCCTACGGAACCCTACAGGTCCATACAGAACCCCACAGGGCCCTACGGAACTTTACCAGTCACTACGGAACTCTACGGGTCCCTATGGAACCCTGCAGAACCCTCCAGAACCTCACAGAATCCCACAGACTCCTACAGACTTCTGCGGGCACTTACAGAACCCTACAGGTCCCTACGGAAATCTACGGGACTCTATGGGCCCCTAGGGAACCCTATAGATTTCGATGGAACCCTACGAGGCCCTCTGGAACCCTACAGAATACTCCAGGACCCGACAGCACTCTACAAGACCCTTAGCAACACAACGGAACCTCACTAAAACCCTATGGGCTCCTACAGAACACTGCAGGTGCCTAAGGAACCCTACAGACCCCTACGGAACCCTACAGACACCTGCGGGCACTTACGGAACCCTACAGGTCCCTACGGAAATCTATGGGACTCTATGGGCCCCTAGGGAACCCTATAGATTTCGACGGAACCCTACCAGCCCCTCTGGAACCCTACAGAATACTCCAGGACCCGACAGCACTCTACAAGACCCTTAGCAACACAACGGAACCTCACTAAAACCCTATGGGCTCCTACAGAACACTGCAGGCGCCTACGGAACCCTACAGACCCCTACTGAATACTACCAGCCACTACAGAAAAATATGGCCCCTACGGAACTCTACGGAACCTGGCAGAAACACTGTGGGCCCCTACAGGCCCTTGCGAGCACTTGCAGAACTCTGCAGGAACCCACGGAACTTTATGGAACCCTACCAGCCCCTACGGAAGCCTAAAGACCCTTGCAGGCAGTTACGGAACGGTACAGGGCCCTAGGGAAATTTACCAGCCACTACGGAACTCTACGGGCCCCTACGGAGCCCTGCAGAACCCTCCGGAACCTTAGAGAATCCCACGGATTCCTACAGACTCCTGCGGGCACTTACTCAACCCTAGAGGACCCTACGGAACACTGCCAGCTCCTATGGAAGGAACCCTACGGGCCCCTACAGAACACTACTGGCTCCTGCGGTACTCCAGAGGCCTCTAGGGAACCTACGAAGCTCTACGGAACCCTATGGATCCTTACGGAACAGTATGGGCCCCTTCAGACCTCTGCAGGTGCTTATGGAAACCTACAGGACCCTACGGAACTGTACGAGACTCTACAGGTCCCTACGGAACCCTACACAACCCTCCGGAAACATATGGCACCCTACAAGCTCCTACCAACCCCTGCGGGCACTTACATAACCCTACAGGCCCCTACGGAAATCTACGGGACTCTATGGGCCCCTAGGGAACCCTTCAGATTTCGACGGAACCCTACGAGGCCCTCTGGAACCCTACAGAATACTCCAGGACCCGACAGGACTCTACAAGACCCTTAGCAACACAACGGAACCTCACTAAAACCCTATGGGCTCCTACAGAACACTGCAGGTGCCTACGGAACCCTACAGAACCCTACGGAACCCTACAGACACCTGCAGGCACTTACGGAACCCTGAAGGCCCCTACGGAACCCTACAGGTCCATACAGAACCCCACAGGGCCCTACGGAACTTTACCAGCCACTACGGAACTCTACGGGTCCCTACAGAACCCTGCAGAACCCTCCGGAACCTTACAGAATCCCACAGACTTATACAGACTTCTGCGGGCACTTACACAACCCTACAGGCCCCTACGGAAATCTACGGGACTCTATGGGCCCCTAGGGAACCCTATAGATTTCGACGGAACCCTACGAGGCCCTCTGGAACCCTACAGAATACTCCAGGACCCGACAGCACTCTACAAGACCCTTAGCAACACAACGGAACCTCACTAAAACCCTATGGGCTCCTACAGAACACTGCAGGCGCCTACGGAACCCTACAGACCCCTACGGAAGCCTAAAGACCCTTGCAGGCAGTTACGGAACGGTACAGGGCCCTAGGGAACTTTACCAGCCACTACGGAACTCTACGGGCCCCTACGGAACCCTGCAGAACCCTCCAGAACCTTACAGAATCCCACGGATTCCTATAGACTCCTGCGGGCACTTACTCAACCCTAGAGGACCCTACGGAACACTACTGGCTCCTGCGGTACTCCAGAGGCCTCTAGGGAACCTACGAAGCTCTAGGGAACCCTATGGATCCTTACGGAACAGTACGGGCCCCTTCAGACCTCTGCGGGCGCTTATGGAAACCTACAGGACCCTACGGAACTGTACGAGACTCTACAGGCCCCTAGGGAACACCACAGGCCCCTACGGAACCCTACACAACCCTCCGGAAACATATGGCACCCTACAAGCTCCTACCAACCCCTGCGGGCACTTACACAACCCTACAGGCCCCTACGGAAATCTACGGGACTCTACGGGCCCCTAGGGAACCCTTCAGATTTCGACGGAACCCTACCAGCCCCTCTGGAACCCTACAGAATACTCCAGGACCCGACAGCACTCTACAAGACCCTTAGCAACACAACGGAACCTCACTAAAACCCTATGGGCTCCTACAGAACACTGCAGGTGCCTACGGAACCCTACAGACCCCTACGGAACCCTACAGACACCTGCGGGCACTTACGGAACCCTGCAGGCCCCTACGGAACCCTACAGGTCCATACAGAACCCCACAGGGCCCTATGGAACTTTACCAGCCACTACGGAACTCTACGGGTCCCTACGGAACCCTGCAGAACCCTCCGGAACCTTACAGAATCCCACAGACTCCTACAGACTTCTGCGGGCACTTACACAACCCTACAGGTCCCTACGGAAATCTACGGGACTCTATGGGCCCCTAGGGAACCCTTCAGATTTCGACAGAACCCTACGAGGCCCCTCTGGAACCCTACAGAATACTCCAGGACCCGACAGCACTCTACAAGACCCTTAGCAACACAACGGAACCTCACTAAAACCCTATGGGCTCCTACAGAACACTGCAGGCGCCTACGGAACCCTACAGACCCCTACTGAATACTACCAGCCACTACAGAAAAATATGGCCCCTACGGAACTCTACGGAACCTGACAGAAACACTGTGGGCCCCTACAGGCCCTTGCGGGCACTTGCAGAACTCTGCAGGAACCCACGGAACTTTATGGAACCCTACCAGCCCCTACGGAAGCCTAAAGACCCTTGCAGGCAGTTACGGAACGGTACAGGGCCCTAGGGAACTTTACCAGCCACTACGGAACTCTACGGGCCCCTACGGAACCCTGCAGAACCCTCCAGAACCTTACAGAATCCCACGGATTCCTACAGACTCCTGCGGGCACTTACTCAACCCTAGAGGACCCTACGGAACACTACTGGCTCCTGTGGTACTCCAGAGGCCTCTAGGGAACCTACGAAGCTCTAGGGAACCCTATGGATCCTTACGGAACAGTACGGGCCCCTTCAGACCTCTGCGGGCGCTTATGGAAACCTACAGGACCCTACGGAACTGTACGAGACTCTACAGGCCCCTAGGGAACACCACAGGCCCCTACGGAACCCTACACAACCCTCCGGAAACATATGGCACCCTACAAGCTCCTACCAACCCCTGCGGGCACTTACACAACCCCACAGGCCCCTACGGAAATCTACGGGACTCTACGGGCCCCTAGGGAACCCTTCAGATTTCGACGGAACCCTACCAGCCCCTCTGGAACCCTACAGAATACTCCAGGACCCGACAGCACTCTACAAGACCCTTAGCAACACAACGGAACCTCACTAAAACCCTATGGGCTCCTACAGAACACTGCAGGTGCCTACGGAACCCTACAGACCCCTACGGAACCCTACAGACACCTGCAGGCACTTACGGAACACTGCAGGCCCCTACGGAACCCTACAGGTCCATACAGAACCCCACAGGGCCCTACGGAACTTTACCAGTCACTACGGAACTCTACGGGTCCCTACGGAACCCTGCAGAACCCTCCAGAACCTTACAGAATCCCACAGACTCCTACAGACTTCTGCGGGCACTTACACAACCCTACAGGTCCCTACGGAAATCTACGGGACTCTATGGGCCCCTAGGGAACCCTATAGATTTCGACGGAACCCTACGAGGCCCTCTGGAACCCTACAGAATACTCCAGGACCCGACAGCACTCTACAAGACCCTTAGCAACACAACGGAACCTCACTAAAACCCTATGGGCTCCTACAGAACACTGCAGGCGCCTACGGAACCCTACAGACCCCTACTGAATACTACCAGCCACTACAGAAAAATATGGCCCCTACGGAACTCTACGGAACCTGGCAGAAACACTGTGCGCCCCTACAGGCCCTTGCGGGCACTTGCAGAACTCTGCAGGAACCCACGGAACTTTATGGAACCCTACCAGCCCCTACGGAAGCCTAAAGACCCTTGCAGGCAGTTACGGAACGGTACAGGGCCCTAGGGAACTTTACCAGCCACTACGGAACTCTACGGGCCCCTACGGAACCCTGCAGAACCCTCCAGAACCTTACAGAATCCCACGGATTCCTATAGACTCCTGCGGGCACTTACTCAACCCTAGAGGACCCTACGGAACACTACTGGCTCCTGCGGTACTCCAGAGGCCTCTAGGGAACCTACGAAGCTCTAGGGAACCCTATGGATCCTTACGGAACAGTACGGGCCCCTTCAGACCTCTGCGGGCGCTTATGGAAACCTACAGGACCCTACGGAACTGTACGAGACTCTACAGGCCCCTAGGGAACACCACAGGCCCCTACGGAACCCTACACAACCCTCCGGAAACATATGGCACCCTACAAGCTCCTACCAACCCCTGCGGGCACTTACACAACCCTACAGGCCCCTACGGAAATCTACGGGACTCTACGGGCCCCTAGGGAACCCTTCAGATTTCGACGGAACCCTACCAGCCCCTCTGGAACCCTACAGAATACTCCAGGACCCGACAGCACTCTACAAGACCCTTAGCAACACAACGGAACCTCACTAAAACCCTATGGGCTCCTACAGAACACTGCAGGTGCCTACGGAACCCTACAGACCCCTACGGAACCCTACAGACACCTGCGGGCACTTACGGAACCCTGCAGGCCCCTACGGAACCCTACAGGTCCATACAGAACCCCACAGGGCCCTACGGAACTTTACCAGCCACTACGGAACTCTACGGGTCCCTACGGAACCCTGCAGAACCCTCCAGAACCTTACAGAATCCCACAGACTCCTACAGACTTCTGCGGGCACTTACACAACCCTACAGGTCCCTACGGAAATCTACGGGACTCTATGGGCCCCTAGGGAACCCTTCAGATTTCGACAGAACCCTACGAGGCCCCTCTGGAACCCTACAGAATACTCCAGGACCCGACAGCACTCTACAAGACCCTTAGCAACACAACGGAACCTCACTAAAACCCTATGGGCTCCTACAGAACACTGCAGGCGCCTACGGAACCCTACAGACCCCTACAGAATACTACCAGCCACTACAGAAAAATATGGCCCCTACGGAACTCTACGGAACCTGACAGAAACACTGTGGGCCCCTACAGGCCCTTGCGGGCACTTGCAGAACTCTGCAGGAACCCACGGAACTTTATGGAACCCTACCAGCCCCTACGGAAGCCTAAAGACCCTTGCAGGCAGTTACGGAACGGTACAGGGCCCTAGGGAACTTTACCAGCCACTACGGAACTCTACGGGCCCCTACGGAACCCTGCAGAACCCTCCAGAACCTTACAGAATCCCACGGATTCCTACAGACTCCTGCGGGCACTTACTCAACCCTAGAGGACCCTACGGAACACTACTGGCTCCTGTGGTACTCCAGAGGCCTCTAGGGAACCTACGAAGCTCTAGGGAACCCTATGGATCCTTACGGAACAGTACGGGCCCCTTCAGACCTCTGCGGGCGCTTATGGAAACCTACAGGACCCTACGGAACTGTACGAGACTCTACAGGCCCCTAGGGAACACCACAGGCCCCTACGGAACCCTACACAACCCTCCGGAAACATATGGCACCCTACAAGCTCCTACCAACCCCTGCGGGCACTTACACAACCCCACAGGCCCCTACGGAAATCTACGGGACTCTACGGGCCCCTAGGGAACCCTTCAGATTTCGACGGAACCCTACCAGCCCCTCTGGAACCCTACAGAATACTCCAGGACCCGACAGCACTCTACAAGACCCTTAGCAACACAACGGAACCTCACTAAAACCCTATGGGCTCCTACAGAACACTGCAGGTGCCTACGGAACCCTACAGACCCCTACGGAACCCTACAGACACCTGCAGGCACTTACGGAACCCTGCAGGCCCCTACGGAACCCTACAGGTCCATACAGAACCCCACAGGGCCCTACGGAACTTTACCAGTCACTACGGAACTCTACGGGTCCCTACGGAACCCTGCAGAACCCTCCGGAACCTTACAGAATCCCACAGACTCCTACAGACTTCTGCGGGCACTTACACAACCCTACAGGTCCCTACGGAAATCTACGGGACTCTATGGGCCCCTAGGGAACCCTATAGATTTCGACGGAACCCTACGAGGCCCTCTGGAACCCTACAGAATACTCCAGGACCCGACAGCACTCTACAAGACCCTTAGCAACACAACGGAACCTCACTAAAACCCTATGGGCTCCTACAGAACACTGCAGGTGCCTACGGAACCCTACAGACCCCTACGGAACCCTACAGACACCTGCGGGCACTTACGGAACCCTGCAGGCCCCTACGGAACCCTACAGGTCCATACAGAACCCCACAGGGCCCTACGGAACTTTACCAGCCACTACGGAACTCTACGGGTCCCTACGGAACCCTGCAGAACCCTCCGGAACCTTACAGAATCCCACAGACTCCTGCGGGCACTTACACAACCCTACAGGTCCCTACGGAAATCTACGGGACTCTATGGGCCCCTAGGGAACCCTATAGATTTCGATGGAACCCTACGAGGCCCTCTGGAACCCTACAGAATACTCCAGGACCCGACAGCACTCTACAAGACCCTTAGCAACACAACGGAACCTCACTAAAACCCTATGGGCTCCTACAGAACACTGCAGGCGCCTACGGAACCCTACAGACCCCTACTGAATACTACCAGCCACTACAGAAAAATATGGCCCCTACGGAACTCTACGGAACCTGACAGAAACACTGTGGGCCCCTACAGGCCCTTGCGGGCACTTGCAGAACTCTGCAGGAACCCACGGAACTTTATGGAACCCTACCAGCCCCTACGGAAGCCTAAAGACCCTTGCAGGCAGTTACGGAACGGTACAGGGCCCTAGGGAACTTTACCAGCCACTACGGAACTCTACGGGCCCCTACGGAACCCTGCAGAACCCTCCAGAACCTTACAGAATCCCACGGATTCCTACAGACTCCTGCGGGCACTTACTCAACCCTAGAGGACCCTACGGAACACTACTGGCTCCTGCGGTACTCCAGAGGCCTCTAGGGAACCTACGAAGCCCTAGGGAACCCTATGGATCCTTACGGAACAGTACGGGCCCCTTCAGACCTCTGCGGGCGCTTATGGAAACCTACAGGACCCTACGGAACTGTACGAGACTCTACAGGCCCCTAGGGAACACCACAGGCCCCTACGGAACCCTACACAACCCTCCGGAAACATATGGCACCCTACAAGCTCCTACCAACCCCTGCGGGCACTTACACAACCCTACAGGTCCCTACGGAAATCTACGGGACTCTACGGGCCCCTAGGGAACCCTTCAGATTTCGACGGAACCCTACCAGGCCCTCTGGAACCCTACAGAATACTCCAGGACCCGACAGCACTCTACAAGACCCTTAGCAACACAACGGAACCTCACTAAAACCCTATGGGCTCCTACAGAACACTGCAGGTGCCTACGGAACCCTACAGACCCCTACGGAACCCTACAGACACCTGCGGGCACTTACGGAACCCTGCAGGCCCCTACGGAACCCTACAGGTCCATACAGAACCCCACAGGGCCCTACGGAACTTTACCAGCCACTACGGAACTCTACGGGTCCCTACGGAACCCTGCAGAACCCTCCGGAACCTTACAGAATCCCACAGACTCCTACAGACTTCTGCGGGCACTTACTCAACCCTAGAGGACCCTACGGAACACTACTGGCTCCTGCGGTACTCCAGAGGCCTCTAGGGAACCTACGAAGCTCTAGGGAACCCTATGGATCCTTACGGAACAGTACGGGCCCCTTCAGACCTCTGCGGGCGCTTATGGAAACCTACAGGACCCTACGGAACTGTACGAGACTCTACAGGCCCCTAGGGAACACCACAGGCCCCTACGGAACCCTACACAACCCTCCGGAAACATATGGCACCCTACAAGCTCCTACCAACCCCTGCGGGCACTTACACAACCCTACAGGCCCCTACGGAAATCTACGGGACTCTACGGGCCCCTAGGGAACCCTTCAGATTTCGACGGAACCCTACCAGCCCCTCTGGAACCCTACAGAATACTCCAGGACCCGACAGCACTCTACAAGACCCTTAGCAACACAACGGAACCTCACTAAAACCCTATGGGCTCCTACAGAACACTGCAGGTGCCTACGGAACCCTACAGACCCCTACGGAACCCTACAGACACCTGCGGGCACTTACGGAACCCTGCAGGCCCCTACGGAACCCTACAGGTCCATACAGAACCCCACAGGGCCCTACGGAACTTTACCAGCCACTACGGAACTCTACGGGTCCCTACGGAACCCTGCAGAACCCTCCGGAACCTTACAGAATCCCACAGACTCCTACAGACTTCTGCGGGCACTTACACAACCCTACAGGTCCCTACGGAAATCTACGGGACTCTATGGGCCCCTAGGGAACCCTTCAGATTTCGACAGAACCCTACGAGGCCCCTCTGGAACCCTACAGAATACTCCAGGACCCGACAGCACTCTACAAGACCCTTAGCAACACAACGGAACCTCACTAAAACCCTATGGGCTCCTACAGAACACTGCAGGCGCCTACGGAACCCTACAGACCCCTACAGAATA
>NW_027414151.1:0-4441 GCF_964106895.1 Numenius arquata
AAAAAGACTGAGATTTGTGGGGCCTAGCATTATGCTGAGCAGTACACAGATGCATTAAAAAGGACTGACCCCAGCCTTGGGACCCTTTATTTCCAATGCATATTTCACTCTCTCTCTTTCACTGTTAAGTGACTAGAAACAATTCGGGGCCCTTCATTTTTGGATGCCTGCTTGACAATTTTTAGCTGGGTCTTGTGTTTGTTTTTCTCAGAAGAGAGGCATGTCACTCTGAAACAAAACCTAATTTTCTCGTTCCTGTGAGAGTGTGAGACAAAGACACAATCTTCAGCAGGTTCAACAAGGGACAGGGTAATGAAGAAATGGTGAAATAGTAAAAGACTAGATGAGAGTGCATCCTCTAACATCCATACTGCCATGACCATGGGTGCTGGGTGAGTACCAGGGGAATGAGACTTGGAAAGCAGCCAGGCTTGGTGCCCTCAATGAATTTCCCTTCCACGGTGGCTGGGATGGACTGGCTACAGCCAAGGCTGGGCTGACCCTGTAGGGATTTCCTGTGATTTTAAACTGTTAATCTGTTCTGAGTCAAAGACTTGAAAGTTGAAGAACATTGATTGCTCCTGAAAGCCTTGGTCAATGCAAAGCTGAGGCTGAACACTGGAGGTGCACAAGTGAGTTGTCCATCTGCCTCTGTGAGTTAATTAGAACAAAGCTACAATGTCCTCCTCTTTTGTCCCTTTGCCTCCCCTCCTCCTGGGTTAGAAGGAGGAGAGTGCAGTCTTTGGCATCAGAGGCTGGAGTTGTGGCTGGTCAATATGCCTTTGATTTTTGTTTCTCTCCTTTGATAATGCTCCTTGAGAGTAGACCACCACCTAAATCCAACCCATCTCTTTTATGTCTCATAAATTTTATTAGGTAGTCTTACAAAATATTTTTCAATTCAGACAAGCCTGTTCCTTTAGTGAAAATAGAAGGTACAAAAAAAGCAACATTTTCATTCCTATATATTTTTTTTTTTATTTTTGTTATTTACAAAGCTCCTCGTCAAAGCTGTGACACATGGGAAAAGTGACAAGGTTAAGATCCAGTGCAAATAAAAGAGTTGGCAAATAACATGTTAGTATGCTTTGCAATGGGAAAAAAATCAACCGATGATTCCAGTTCCTTACATTTTACACATCCTTTTATAAATAAATTAGTTGGCCTCTCCTACAGACAGAGGGCCTTGCAGAGCTCCTCCAGTCACGTATCTACACCCTTTGCTTCTTATTCAGCTGGATGAAGCCTTTACTGACGCTTTTGCCAGTTTGTCTCTTTTCTTGCCCCTTTGTTTATCTTCTCTTCTTCTTGGCCCCTTTTCATAAACACCCACCCAGCAACGTGCAATCACAGCCAAACTACCGATGCCAGTCAGTGTTCAAACATGTGAGTGTCAAGGAGGAGAAATGGGATCTGGTCCTAATCCAGGCAGCCAGAAGCACACTTCTAATACACTGATGTTGTGTGGCAATGCCTGATTGCGCATGAGGTTGTAAGTGGAACAGAACAGGGCTTTGCAGTAAGATCAAATGGTGGAAGAATATTATGCCAGCACTTCCTGGAATAAACATGTTTGGAAACCTTTTTAAATGCATCTCCTTCTTTTGGTACATTAGCTCACGTTTTGCCAACATTACATATTTATTTTTCTAATTCAAGATTAAGGAACCACAGAACAGATAAAAGTCATCCACTAATGACTCTTGTCAAACCCGTATCAATATCTACCATATTACTACAATCATTAGTCCCCAAGTGGTTCATTTTCATACTAGCCAAAGCCAGTATTGACAAATGCACTTCTTAAATTGATAAAAATACGGATCCAATCAACAGGTTTCACTCTGGTAAAATCTTTAGAGTATACCAAGTTACAGTAATGCCAATGAGGTGAAATGAGTTATGACACGAGGTAATTAACATTTGTAACCCTGCTGGAAAGAGATTGCAGTGCAATGTAACGGGATACCCAGTTGAACTGAGGACAGACTGGGAGCACAGGGTTCCCCTGAAGAATAATTTCTGTAGAAAATCCAGGGTGTGCTAATCCTATCAGAGCACCACACTAATGTAAGTACAAGTATTTTGTGATCTAGTCTGGCCTTATATTGAGTCATTTGAACATAGCAAGATGCCTCATAGCTGTCTGAAGTGAGGATGTGCTATGAAGCCATAGCCACAGAGAAGAGAACAATACCTCCCAAAACTTTGCCAGCTATGCTTTTCTGCTAGAAAACTTTACTGGTGCTTTTTAAATTTATGAAAAAAAGAAGAGCAAAACAAAGGTTCTTAACATTATGCAAGAACAATGTGAGAACATATGAGCAATAACATTGCATTAAAAAAATCCCCAGCATTTTAAGCAGATGTTGCTACTGTAGATATGAAACCACTAAGTAAAATTTCAATAAATTCTAACATTATGAAGGTTCTTAAGCAAGACAAGCATGACACAGCCTTTCCATAGGAATGAGAATGCCTACCAAATGAGCCTTGAGGTACTAAATAAATATAGATACTTTATATAACTCAGGCATATTATACCAAATGGGATTTTTTTCTGGTTGAATCTATGCTCAAGAGATTGTTTCTCTGTGACCGCTGTATTTCTAAATTCCCTTAGACAATTACTATACACAAGTAATGTCTTGGTTTTCCATTTGCACAGGATAATTCCTTTTGCTATCACCAATCTCACTGACACCAACATTTGCCATTTATTGGTTTGTCAGCCTGTTTCTAAAAGATGGACTTGATTACAGATCCAGCTGGGAGCTTTATTGAAGCAAATTCTTCCAGAGACAGTTGTGGTGAAACAAGATATTAGGAACTGCTCTGTGAATGCTGAGATCTTTTCTTTTCTTTTCTTTTCTTTTCTTTTCTTTTCTTTTCTTTTCTTTTCTTTTCTTTTCTTTTCTTTTCTTTTCTTTTCTTTTCTTTTCTTTTCTTTTCTTTTCTTTTTTCTTTTCTTTTCTCTTTTCTTTTCTTTTCTCTTTTCTTTTCTTTTCTTTTCTTTTCTCTTTTCTTTTCTTTTCTCTTTTCTTTTCTTTTCTCTTTTCTTTTCTTTTCTTTTCTTTTCTTTTCTTTTCTTTTCTTTTCTTTTCTTTTCTTTTCTTTTCTTTTCTTTTCCTTTCCTTTCCTTTCCTTTCCTTTCCTTTCCTTTCCTTTCCTTTCCTTTCCTTTCCTTTCCTTTCCTTTCCTTTCCTTTCCTTTCCTTTCCTTTCTCTCCTCTCTTCTCTTCTCTTCTCTTCTCTTCTCTTCTCTTCTCTTCTCTTCTCTTCTCTTCTCTTCTCTTCTCTTCTCTTCTCTTCTCTTCTCTTCTCTTCTCTTCTCTTCTCTTCTCTTCTCTTCTCTTCTCCTCTTCCCTTCCCTTCCCTTCCCTTCCCTTCCCTTCCCTTCCCTTCCCTTCCCTTCCCTTCCCTTCCCTTCCCTTCCCTTCCCTTCCCTTCCCTTCCCTTCCCTTCCCTTCCCTTCCCTTCCCTTCCCTTCCCTTCCCTTCCCTTCCCTTCCCTTCTTTTTTTTTTCCCAGATTGAGCACAGTATTAACAGTTGTCATAGACCAAGGAAATAAGTTTTGTCTTTGAAACTTGATGGCCCTAATACTCCCTTCAAAAGGTATGTATGTGAAGCACAAAGAGACCAACACGTGTGTCATGCTGGTGTTTTGCGGGTCTGGCAATTTACAGGACAATCCCAAACTGTGATGTGTTCCCTTGTACATTTGAGACACAAAGAAAGAGAAAACCTGTAATATAGCAGCAGTTCATGTTGTTGGCACGAAGGGTTGTCACCAGGTGTTCACAGAAAGTCATGAGACAGCCTGCCAAGCTGCAAGTAGAAGTGTATTGAACTCAATTGTGTGGAGGTTCAATGCCCTATTTTTTAAAAAATATTACTGGAGGCAATTTTTGTTTTCAGTTTTGGGTTAACACACAAATGAAACTCAGTGATGCTCAGCCAAAACCCACAAGTCTTGCCTAGTTTTGAATCAAAATCCTACAAAACCACAGTGTTTATCATGGTTTCTACATGAAGTCATAATTAACCCCAGGTTTGCTCGAAACTTTGTCCAAGTTAACTAAAAATTCTGTAAACTGTGGGGAACCTGACTGAAGGATTGGGTAAGTATGAAAACATGAGCTGATATTTGAGTTTGGTCTGATTCTAGGTTTTGCTGAAAAAGTTTCAAATGACTGTAGCTGCAATCTGACTACTTTATCCCAGAGGGTAGAAGTTAATAGAGATGAATTTAACTTCTAAACTATAGGAATCCTTAAAGGGTTCAGTGTTATCCAGGATTCCAGATTTACAACAAATATACTAAAATACCCTCTCTCTAAAGATTTTCTATTTAGAAAATACTCTTTTTACTCAATTTGCTGACTTTCCTAACTAGAAAATCAAAAGTTTGGGGGTTGTGGTAGGATTTTGGTTTTTTGGG